>NC_051156.1:194183176-194253909 GCF_013339745.2 Dermacentor silvarum | reverse complement strand
AGCCTCTCTGTGTACACTTTTGTGCTGCTTCGATCCCGACTGATTTAATCGCATTTCATGCAGAATTACTGACCATGAATGACGTCTTTTTTGTGTTTTTAAAGGGCCCCTCACCAAGCCACATAGAAAATTTTGGTTATGCGCGGAAGTTGTTACGTGCCCTCAGGAAGCGTTCTACCCCAATAATTTTCAAATTGGTTCACTAATAGTCGATATAGAAATATTTCAGTGCTGCGAATCCATTTTTTCAGGAGGCGAGCTTCACCGCTAACATGGACGCTCTCTCCACTTGCCCCGTCTCTCCTCCGCAAGCGAAATTATTTCCCTGCGTCCTGCCATACTGGATCTTGAGGATCGTGTGTTGCATACGTCACGGGCCCCGGCTTCTTTCTTTCTTTTTTCCTCAGCTTTTTTTTCTTGCGTGGCGCACTTCCGTTGATGGTAGCACGCGTCATGAGCTGTTGCATTTGTCTCGTTTCACGCAGTGCATGATTTTATGCGCTGTGCACAAGAACACCCGACTATTTCATTGTCAGCGCGTGCGACTGAACGATGTGGGAACAAGCAAATGAAACCAAGTACATCTCTTGCAATGGTATGAAAACAAATAACATGCAGACATTCGGTTTGTGTGGATTCTGCCAACTTTAATGTCCATTGAAGCAACAGATTACACAAATAACAGATGTTCCCTTGAATAATTCTCCAAGTCACATTTCACTGAGCAGACATGATGCCCGAAGCGATGGTGTCGATTATGGCCTTACAAATTGTGCGTGGTCTTCAATGGCAATCAACGCGCCGGGAAGGTGGTTCCATTCTTGACACGTCCTGGGAAGAAAAGACTCGTGACAAGCTTTGGTGCGACGCTGCAAAACTCCAACTTTGTGTTGATGATCAATGCGAGGAGATATGTAGGTTGGGGATGAAATAAAATTATCGTGCAGATATGAATTATGGGAAGTGTATTTAATGACCCAGAGCTAGGCGAAGCATTTGTGACTAGCAGAAAGCGGTGGAAGTTGCAAGATATTTTCAAGAAGTTACGCTTGCCTTACGGTTATAATTGCTTAAGATGAAACGCGAGGCATTATATTGAACACGTTCGAGAGACTGGTTAGTGTCTCAGCATATGGGTCCCAAATTGATGAAGCGTATTCCATTTTACTTCTAATTAGCATCTTGTACAAAATTAATGATGACGGAGCGGAAGAGAAGTTTCGATATTATAACATGTAGGATGTGTTTGTGTTCTCGCTACTGTTGCTGTTACCAACTTAGCTGCAAATTTGTGACATTCAACACACCTAACCGCCATGGTGCTTAGTGGGCTATGGTGTTGGGCTGCTAAGCACGGAATTCGCGGGGATCGAATCCCGGCCACGGCGGCTGCATTTCGATGGGGGTGAAATGCAAAAACACCCGTGTAATTAGATTTAGGTGCATGGTAAATAACCTCAGGTGGTACAAATTATTCCGGAGTCCTCCACTACGGCGTGCCTCATAATCAGATCGGGGTTTTGGCACGTAAAACCGCATAATTATTTGACGTTCAACACCGGAGCCTTTAATTGTTATCATTGGTAGAGTTATGCTATCCCAAGTGAGTGTCTAACTTCCGTATCAGGGCATAATCAAGAGAGCTTTGTCCTGAGCAAGTCAAGTACATTTTGTATTATGCCTAATTAAAAATTTCGGAAGGTGAATTAACCAGCTCCTAAATAATACATCTTCATTTTTCCTTGGCATTTGAAACGTAGCCCTTCGAAATGCAATGAGGTGCACTCTGACAATGCACTTGCGCATTGTGACGCCAGTGTGCTCGAGCATGCAGTGTGTGCAAATGATAGTGAAAGGTAATCAATTTCTGGTTAATTATTTTTTTTTTTTCAATTTTCATTTGGTACATTCCATAGTTTTGCTCCATAGTGCTGTGGGTTTGTGACTAAAACTGCGTCGTTTTCTCTTTTTCTGTTTAGAGTGGGTGAGAGCGTACCAGAGCTACGAAAAAGGTAAGCAAACTTGTGTTCAGGATAGCGAGTGTACAATAGAAAATAGTAAGCTTGTTTACCTCACTTTCTAAGCAATGTGTGTTGCGAAGCCACACTGTAGATCTATCCCAGGCGATTGCGACCTTATTGAAGGCCGCACTTGTGGAGCCTGCTTTGGTAAATGCCTTGTCAGCCAGATAACTGCTGTAACGTTGAGTTTTTGGACTGGAAGTACAGTAGGTTAGCATTGAGGACAGTTAAGGCTGTCCCATCGAGACTCCTTTGAAAGCCTTACGATGAATGTAGTGTATGGTTTATATTACACCTCAGATTAGATGAGAAGGCATCTGGCAATGGTCTTTTGGCAATTGATTCCTACGCAATGCATCATACCGGGCGCCCATTTCCTTGAAAATGCGATGACTTCTTGGGTTAGTGCAAGATTCAATACTAAATTGGTGTTCCCTGTAAGTGTGGACTGTACCGTACATTCTGTGATACATGAATTCAAAGAGTTCAACAGCCCAGCAATGAATGGCAATTAACTTTATTGCCCCAGCAAACAAAGTGTCATTCTGCAGGGAACCTTGTCAGCTAGAATAACCTTGGTAAAGTAGCTGTAAAAGTGGTTGAATTGATCACTGCTTCTGACGAAATTTATTTCATATGTATCCCTGTTCCAGTACTTCCACGGGCTTTCAAAATTGTCATGCGGTATTTTGTGTAGTACTTGACATTAGATTTCTAATCTCACTAAGGCTGATTATGTTCCAGGCAATGCCTGATGATTCCTCAAACAGCCCTGCTAAGCTAGCCTTACTCGAGAGCGTTTGCGCGTTGAACGTTACCAGGTTGTTTCCACTGTCGTTGAAAAGAAAAGTGTACAATCATTGCATTCTACTGGTGCTAACATCTGGGGCAGAAACTTTAAGCTCAACAAAGAAGCACGAGAGCAAATTAACGACCGCACAAAGAACAAAGGAACGAAAAATGTTAGGCCTAACTTTAAGAGACTGGAAGAGGGCGGTGTGGATCAGAGAGCAAACGGGGATAGCCGATATTCTAATTGACATTAAGAGAAAAAAAATGGGCCTGGGCTGGCCATGTAATGCGTAGGATGGATAACCGGTGGACCATTAGTTACAGAATGGGCACCAAAGAAGGGGAGCGCAGTCGAGGACGGCAGAAAACTAGGTGGGCTGATGAAGTTAAGAAATGTGCAGGTGCAAGTTGGTATCAGCTAGCGCAAGACGGGGGTAATTGGATATTACAGGGAGAGGCCTTCATCCTGCAGTGGTCTAATAAAAATAGCTGTGCTACACTGTGCACATTTATGTGACTGTCATGTAGTAGGAAGAAATATTTATTGCCTTTGGCTTTGAGCTGAATTGGTTTTGGTATGATGCTCGGTCGTTTTCCGTAACTGCTATGTGGATCTTCTTGCGAGTACTTCTGTTCTTCCTGTCGATGACTCATGATATCCTAACCTAGAGTATCTGCACACTCCTATTTTGTTGCATGAAGGAGACTCAATAGGAAAAATGTCTAATACCTGATGGTACAATACCGTGACAACATATTCTTGGGCCATAATTCTGACCTCCTAGATGGAAATGTTAAATATGACAGCTATAGTATGCTGTTGGAGCTGCTTGCACAAGGGCATTCAAATGGCCAAGGAAACGGCTTTAATGCAGTCTTCTGTATCACAAATGTATGGCTAGCACTGAAGACTCTGGCATTGTCTGACAGAACCAGAGCACTGCCATGGTATTACAGTGGCCTATTGTTAGGCCTAGCGGCATGGATTAAGTACGAAAAGCATTTCTAGGATAGTGATGAGGGCATAGCTTTACATGCAGAGTGTGCCATGTATACCAACTGTGCCGCTTGGCCTGTTTGTTACAGAAGGCTCCTCGGACTCCAAGACAAGGGTCCTGTACTACTGTGATTCGTCGTCCTCCGGTGGCCAGCAGCAACAGAACAGCTAGCCTGCGCACATGTGCACTTGCGTGGAATGAAGCTCCGAGAAGAGGCAACGGACGAGCAGCGCAGTTCGGTTCATCGCTATGTCCGCAACTGTGTGTGGTGGAAAACTGGTCGTGTGGCGCGTGCATGCTTGACCTGCTCTGGCCGTCTCTATCTCTCCATCCCTCTCTCGTGGCTCTTTTTTCTCGTCGCCGGCACAAAAGTGCTTCTCCTTGTTTATCATCGCCTGGCTCTCTCGCCTCAGCAAAGTCTTCCGCCGCTGCAAGCAAGCCGCGTGAAAGTCTCCAAGCACAGGGCTTCACCGCCCCTTCTGCGTCCTGCCACAGCCTCCTCACTACTCCCATCTGATGCCTTTTTCATTCGTCCCTTCCTCGTTCAACAAGAGAGGCAAGACTGGTGAAGCGTGTAGCGGCTCGTCCATGATCACAGTCAGCCGCCGCTGCTCTGCTTTTTGCCCGAGCCGCACCAAGTCGATTTGTGAAAGCACGACGAGAGCTCCCTTGGCTTGGCTCACCTTGCAAAACCTTTTTTTTTTTTTTTTTTTTTTGCAACGTTGCAACCTGCAAATGTAACGTGCCACAGACACGTCGGAAGCTTTCTGGTGTGGCCCCAGAGACTGTTTGTGTGTGTTTGTGCGCGCCTTTCTCGTCTTGTGTGTTTTCTGTGATGCCGTGCTGCTGCAACTGACGTAGCGGGTGTGATGTGACGTGCAGCAGAGGGGTGGCTATGCATATTGACTTTGAACAGTGGCGTGTGTCGCGCCATTCCCCTTTCACGGAAGGAAGGCAGGTGAAACTGCTGGTTGAAACAGCCCCCCCCTCAAGGGAGCGATGGTGTGAGCGAAGTGTGCGAAGACGCATCTTTGTTTCGGCTCCTTCGTCTTTCTCATCTTGTCCCTTCGACGGCTGTAGGGACTATATAACAAAAAAACACAAGCGCTTGCTCAGCGTCGCGCGGACAAATGCTCACGAGTGGTGCCAGACAGGAAACAGTACAGATTGTTGTTGTTGCTCTCTATTTCCTCCTTCGAATGACGTCCCATCTCCCCCTCCCTTCCTGACCTCCCCCCTCAACCCTCTCCTAGATTGAAAGTGACTGTTTTCCTCCCTTTCAAAAGGTGTGGAGCATGTTTGCACATTTCTGGAACTGCAGCATCACACGGGTAGGCTCTCCCAAGGAGTGCAACTAACACAGTCCGGGGCAGAGTGTGTGTGTGTGTGTGTGTGAGAACTTCTTGGCCCTGTGTACTGTGGTGGCAGACTGCTTATTGAAAGCCGAGCTGAGCACGGACAGCTGTGACTGAACGCATAGTCGTGTCTTGCAAGAAATCTTAAGTTGGTGGGGCATGAAGACTGGGGCATTTGTTGGATCATATGGGTGTTGCAGAGAAGTTCCTCTTTGATTGTTATGTAGGGAACTGAGGCGCTGGACAATTTTTTTTTATTGGCGTTCTGGAAAGAAAAGGCTCGGAAACTGGCTGCATGATGTGTGCTAAAAGTGTGAGCCTCTGTGTGTGCGTGCATTGTTGTGTGTGTGCATGTTACCTTATACTCATGCGGCACTTTGGTAGTGTTGTGATGTTTACTTTTTTTTATCGAGATTGACTTTTCAAATTGGACTGCTACTGCCACAAGTGTCCGTGGGATTAAGGGTCAGGGGATAAAATGTCTTAATGAGGCACGAAAAAGATAAGTGGAAGTGTCTGTTATTGCGCATTAAGATTGGCCGTTAGAGTGTGTGTCTGTGAGCGTACTTTTTTTTTTGAAGACCTTGAAGTATTCTACAGTCAAAATGCACTACCAGAAGAGCCGCTCTGTTGTTACACAGGAGTTCAGTACAGTTTGTCCACGCCTTCTTGAATGCCGGACTTGAGTTTTATGCACAGGTCAAGCCTGATCCCTTTTTTTTCTTTTTCCACGTGCTTGACAACATTGTGATGACTTTGCCACATTTTAATTTTTTTTTGTTTGTTTGCTCTTCTAGAGTCTGCCAACACCATTTTTGTTGCCGAAATGGTGTTGCACATTATTTATTATATAATTATTGTTACCAGAGCTGAAAGACGGCGGGGGCACTGGTGAGGTGCGCAGTGTTTCTTGCTGCAGTGACTTGCAGGTTTTCAAGGTGTTGACCTGTGATGGAACAAAAGAAAGTATATATTATAGGTCAGGGTAACGAATCCTTCCATTCATCCCCACCCCCTTATCACCCTCCAACTTTGCCAAATTGATCGGCCTGATCAGCCCCTGTTTTAAGCGTGATGAAAGGGGGGAGGGTCCGATGGAACTCTTCCTCCGTAGGCAACATATCGGTGTAGATGTGGAAGGCTCATGTGGTAGCTGACGACAAGTGTTGTCGTTGCCTCGCAGGGATGGCTCTGCGCGCTCTCGGGAAGAACGTGCAGAAAGCGATTGTTGAGGAAATGAAAAACAAATTTCTGTGTTCCTTAGTTTATTCGTAGTTTATAAAAATGCAACAAGTTTTGGCACAACCCCCCACCCCACCAAGCCCTCCTTTATTGCCAGGTTCAGAAGTTTCTCCCAGCACTTGTTTGTCATGCAAGGCATTCTTGGGGCGTGGAAGATGCTCTTGGCTGTGCCGTGCCTGATGCATGATATAGGAGAGGAGCATAATAGGTGTTTTTGTTTGTTTTCTGTGTTTGAGAGAGCGTTAAATGAATGTCTAAAAGTATTCACTAGTCGACGATGAAGAGGCGATTTAAATAACGAGGAGCATCAGTCGAGACCCAAGAGATGAAAAGCGTTCGTAAAGAGGACTATTGTAATGTCCGCGAATGTGCACGTGCGCGGGTGTCTTTCTCGACTGGGCCCGAACTTCGTCCCTGCTTTTCGAGTGTCTGTGAATGCGAAGAAGAAAAATATATATATATATATATAATGTGCGAAAAATCTTAATGGCTACCGCGTGAAGAACACTCAAAGTTCTGGCGTTCCTTTCATCCCATTCATTAGAGGTGGTGTAAAAGAAAACGACATCGAGGCAAGTTTTTTTTTTTACATTTTGCCTGCAGCTTTTCCTAGCCAAAAGAGCCTGTTCGCTGAACATTCCACATTGGATTGGGCACTACTACAATGCGCAGTCTTGCGCGCTCACTGGAGTGTTCGCGTGTATTACCCCATAGCGAACGAAAAACAGTGTTCATGACGGCGCTGTGTACTTCGCCTCGCCGCCAGAGACAATTTTATCGCGACACGGTTTGTCTCCATTGGTTCGTGGTGGCCAGTGGCCTGGCATACGTTAAAGACTTCGTGCTTTTTTTTCTTTTTTTTTTCGCGCAGCAACGACAGTCCCCTTACCCTTGGCCTCCCCATTGCATTTGTGGAGGGGATGAACGGGCCCAAAAGAAAGTGCAATGAAATAAAAACAGTTGCTTGAAGAGTTTATACTTGTTGACTTATTTATAAGAATGGCTGATAAGATTACTCATCCATTGCAGTTTGCTTCTTTTGTGGGTACACATTGCCAGAATGCTACCTCCACTTGGGAAATTGAATTTCAGATCCCAGAAGTACAGCCCAGAAATGGCATGGCAGATAACTTTATTGCCTCAGCACACCAATGTCCTTTTTCCAGTGATCATTGTCAGCTCGAAATAGCATTGGTACACGTAGATGTACTAGGAGTGGTTAAATTGATCCATTGCTTCAAGAAATGTTTTTCGTATGTATCCCTATTCCAGCACTTCCACGGTCTTTTGAAATTGCCTTACTATATTTTGTGCAGTACTAGCCATTAGGTTTAACGAATATAGCTGTGCTACTGTGTGCATTTATGTGACGGTCATGTAGGAAGAAATGTTGCCTTTGGCTATGAGCCGAAATTGCTTTGGTATGATGCTCGGTCAATTTCCCCGAATGCCTTCTCGTGGATCTTGCTGTTCTTCCTGTCGATGGCACTCGTGAAACCAGCAGAGGCTTTTTGCCCAGCTCCAATTGATGTTACAGGAGGCCTCACGATGCGGGCGAAGAGGTTGGCCCAAGCGATGCCCGCAGCATTGGAAGAAATGTGAGCGCAGATTACGTAAGCGGCACGCGATAGTGACGCCGCTTTGCGCTCGGCTGGTGCCAATTGCGTCGCTAGATCTCGGTAAATTGCGCGTCCGCAGCTTGGATTATCATGCAGTGGCTAAAATGGCTCGCAAGGCCGTGCCCAACAACGAGGTGACAACGCTAGGCCGGCCGCTCTCGCGGCGGGAGGAGAATGCGATGCGCCTAGTCCTGCTCCGTGGTCCTGCTACGGTGGGGGAAAAACCTGCTGATAAAAGTCGCAGTTTCGCCCGAAAGGCGATGCATCGATTGCGATAGCAGATTATTCGACAGCTATACGAAGTAAGGATAGTTTAATCGGCCGTATAAACTTAGTGGTGGTCCAACTGCGCAAAAGTGTGGTATTTTCGCGTTTTAACGGAAATGCAATGCTATCGGTAGGGTTATGGGACTACAGTCGACGACCGATTTTCCGGACACCGGATAATACGGACGCCTTCGCGGCACCGCCACGAATGTATAAGGACGTCTGAAATTTCGGACACAAAAACCCTTTGCAGTCTGGTTTTCCGGACTTTTTGACATGACCGCAGGTCCGAAGCGGCATTGATCGAAGGCGCCTCCGCTGCCATTTCGATTATCTCGCCGCCACGCAGATCTGCTGGCAACTAGCCACCACCATCGCAACGCTAGGCCTATAGCTACTCCAACGTTCGCTACCAAACTTGCTTGGTGTTTTTTTTTGTTTTTATTTTTCCCCCATAGCAATTGTATGGACTCCAAGCGAATTTGCGTTGCCGTGCGATTCCGTATAAAATCAAAGGGCGATAAAATCGTCGCCGCGCGCCGTATGCTTTAGTTTTAGTTTAGCGTACGCTATAAGATAGCGTGTCGTCACTGCGCAGAACGCTAAACGACCGATAGCGTACGCACGCTATTTCTCAGATTTAACGTTGCCGTCTTTGCGTAGTTCAAAGTAACACATGGCGGCAGTCCCCGCTGTCCGCTTCGAATTGAATTTGGCGTTGCTTTTGCAGAATTCACTTCGTGCGTAGCAAATAACTGCGTAAACGGCTTTCGCTTAGTCTCAGGCCGCTTCGACGACAGTATATTTGGGTAACCTTGTGGAGTTTTCGAGATCACTTCTCGTTTCGCACGAGATGAAGTCTAGCAAGGGAAACTTCTAGGGTTCCTCTGTGTGCGCCCCCGCATCGAGGCTCCCTAAAACCTTCAAGATGTCGGCGCTACCTCTCGGAGAAGTCGGGAGATAGACGCGACGACGGCATATGGCCTCTGAGATGTGAAGATCTGGCAGACCAACTAAGGCTGTAATAAACGTACGTTGATTAGCGTACGCTATACTAAAGCTGTCTAATCTCCCACGCGAAAGGAGGAAAGCGGGAAGGCAGCGCGGGAGGGATGGGGTGCGGCTTCTACCCTGCCAGCAACTGCGTACTTTGCGCGGCTGCGGGCTGTCGCGTGCACCGTATTTTGAATGCGATCTCCACACGGCTCTTGCCTTTGTATGCGCTGTGCTTTCGCCGCTCAGTTTCCGCTGAAGCGATACACCACACGAACCTTCACTCGCTGCTGCTGAAGCCGCGCTTGCTCACGCCAGCGTTTTGACAGTGGTTGTCAGCGGTTATCGAGTGTTATTTATGCATGTTTGCTTGTGCGCGCTGACATCATGCTTGCTAATTCAGTAAGCGAATGTCAAGTTTATGCAGACGATCAAACTACTACCCTTACTTCGTACAGCTCTACTAATTTGCTGTCGCAATTGATGCTTCGCATTTTTGGCTATACCGCGGCTTTTTTCACTAAAACAATTCTCCGCTGTTAGCAATGGCGCCGACTCCGCCTTTGTAATCCGCGCCAGTGGCTTAAGAAATCGGAAAGCACGACGCGTCGCATAATGCCGGTTCTCGTAAGCTAGGTTTGCCTCAATGCAGAAGTGTTACGCGGTGAAGCATACTAAGAGTCGGAGAGGACAAATGTCACGGGCCTGCACCGGCCGTCTACCGCCGCAGTACGAGCACCGATACGCCTCCTAAGTGTACTGGCAGGCCTTCACAGCTAATTCGGACGTGCCTGTGGGGATTTGAGCCCTTGGGGATAGTAAAAGGCACGCATTCGTTTTTTTTTTTCGGATCGCCCCATTTTTTAGACCTTTCCGCGACCCTTAGGGAGTCCGAAAAATCTGACTTTGACTGTACTCAACTATACGAATCGATTTGTCAACATTAAAATAACTATTCGCGATTCGATTATCTACTACTATATTTTTCGCATATTTAGTGAAATACTCGGCTGAGGTCGATGCATTGTACGCTGCCTTACCAGGGCACTCAGTTAGTTTCGGGACAAAGGCAAATTTAATTCTGGAGTTTTTACGTGGTGAAACCACAATCTGATTATGAGGCACTTCTGTCTTGGTACAAGGGTCGTCCGGGTCATCAACTTCAATCGAAACAATTCCTATACCCGAAGCCGACAAAGGGAACGGTGACGAAAGCAGCGCCTATGTGCAAAGATGTAGGACCGATAATCCACTGGAAGGTATGCAGATCGTATCTCATACACCTGTTCATGCACGCAGATTCACGCGTTTGCACATGTGGTTCGGAACTTTGTCAATCTACGAACTTTATGCGCGACTGCAGTAGTTGGTGGCTTCGACGGTTGTCAAAAACACGTATGCATGATCTCGGGACCGATCGCCGGTAAGCCACTCATACGAATACATTAGCGGCAAGCTTTCTGCGACGGCTTGCCGGTCACATCGGCCAGCTGCCAACTTTCGCCATGGTACACTGCCATGGCCGTTAGGCCTATACGGTAGTGCTTCGAAAGGTCGGTCGATCATCGGCGACAAAAGTTATGGTTTTACGCCGAATAGACTCGTATCTATTCGCAGAGGCCACACGACACACGGGAAACCGGCAAACCGTTTCACTACGAAAGCGAGTGTACGGGATGGTATATGTACGTTCTCCAAGGTAAATACTTGCGTTCTCCACCGCCATCATCTTTGCGACACACGCCGTGCGGAGGCATCTCATCTTGGCTCCGTTCATAGACGCATAGGCTCTTGTCGAGCTTCTCGCATTGTGATTGGGCGTAATAAACATTTGGTGTAGTGCAGTAAAGCATAGCAAAGCACATCTGTCATTTCGAATGCACATAACGTAAGATTTTCTCACTATATTACCTAGAGGGAAATACGGCGCTGCTGCGCCGTGCAAGTTGCGCACCCAGGATTTCTGGCAGGGGGGGGGGGGGGGGAGGGGCGAGCAAGCACTTTGCATAATATGCAAATTCCCTGCTTTAGCCAGAGGAATCCAACAGCAAATAAAACACGTAATAATAATTATGACACCAATTAAGGATGATGGCGATGTTTATTTCTTCGGCGTTTCACTCAAGGTTATTCAAGAGTGAATGAATAAATGAAAGACAGTGATAGAGTGTTTTTGTTCATCAGGAAAATTCGACCTCGAGCCACCTCCTGAATTGTAACGACAATGTGAACAGAGCGCTGAAGGTACACGGACTGGTGGGGCTGACGCGTGGAGGGGGGCGCCGTCGGCGTCGCCGTCGCCGTGAGGTTCCGTATGAAATCCAACGGCGATGAAATCGTCGTCGCGCGCCGTATGCTGTATGTGCGAGTGAAAACGCGCGAGGGACGCGCGCTTTCACGAAAAAAAAAAACGGAAACGACTCGACACATCGTAAAGGAATGCCAGAATATTGGCCCAACGAGACTTGGGGAATGTCAACCTTTCAAAATAAGTAAGAAACGATTAGAGTATTGGTGGAAGAAAAGCAGGAAAGAGATTGATAGAACCGGAGTCATTCCAAATATAGATCGGCAAAACTCTAGGTAGCGACAAATGTAGTAAAAGCTGATTAAATCAAGCAGGCTAGGGGACTATTTGTTCCCGCCCCGTTTCAAATGGGAAGCCAATAAACATCATCATTATGGACTTAAACAGAACCTCACGACGACGACGACGACGACTGCGAAAATTCGCGCGGCGTGTGCATATAATTGCTACTTCCAAGTACTTTAGGGTCATCTTCATCTTATAATTGTTATTGCAATAAAATAAACCATCAATGGGGCATGCGCTTGATGTGCTTGCCAGCGGCAGCTGCAGCAATCTTTCGCCGCTGGCATACGTCACAAGCCGCAACGTAACGTCACACAGAGCGGTACAGGCCTGGCCAGAAAAAGCGACGTCGTGCTCTGTCGTAAGTGCGGGATGTGCCAAGGTGTCCGGTAGTGGGTGCGTCTTCTTCTTCTTTCTGGGGTTTTACGTGCCAAAACCAGTTCTGATTATGAGGCACGCCGTAGTGGGGGGCTCCGGATTAATTTTGGCCACCTGGGGTTCTTTAGCATGCACTGCAACGCAAGCACACGGGCGTTTTTGCATTTCGCCTCCATCGAAACGCGGCCGTGCCGCGGCCGGGATTCGATCCCATGCAGTGGGTGTGTCGTGGAGCTCAGCAAGAACAGTAGAACGTATGTGACGAGGGACAGCTAGCAGTAAATATGGTCCATCAAAGCTCATGTTGCGTCGGTAAAGAATGTCATCATGCAGCACAAACATTCTGATTGAGCAATTTGATTGGCCGGAAGTTGAGCGCTCGATGATCGACCGTAGAGAGTTGTCCTTTCGCTGCTCGGTAACGATGTCGCGAAAGTCAGAAATGGCCAGTAGAGAAGTGTCGGCCTCCTGTTCATCGTTGTCAGGAGGATCTACGGGGGGACGAGACAACTATTCGGGGTCTAGATATAAACGGCCGGACTTGTACAACCCAACGAAAGAATATCCCTGGAGTCTGAGTGCTCAGCGACCAAGGCGGCCAGTCGGGTCTTTCAGTAACGATAGCCAGCACAGAGCATGGTGGTCCGTGATGACAGAAAATGGGCGGCCAAACAAGTAAGGGCGAAATTTAGCCACTGCCCACACCAGAGCAAGACACTCGCGCTCAGTGATATAAAAATTGTGCTCTGGAGGGGACAAGAGGCGACTGGCCTAGGCAATGACGCGCTCGTCTCCGTTTTGCTGTTGGGCGAGGACAGCACCTATGCCATGCCCACTGGCTATGTCATGCCCATCTGCACCAGCTTGAACTGGTGCAGATGGCGTCGGCTTGTTCAGGGCCCCAAAAGAACACACTGCCTTTCTTGAGAAGGTCGGTCAGTGGCCGGGCGATATGCGTAAAATATTCAACAAACCGACGAAAATAGGAGCATACGCCCACGAAGCTCATGAGCAGGGTACAGGAAAGTTCTTGACTGCGTGGATCTTATCAGGATCAGGATGTATACCGGCAGCACTGACAAGGTGGCCAAGAACCTTGACTTCGCTGTATCCAAAATGACACTTAGAAGAGTCAAGTTGAAGGCCAGCCTCCCTAAAGACGTCAAGAATAGTGGCCAAGCGACTGAGGTGGCTGTCAAACGTAGGGGAAAATACCATGATATCGTCCGGATAACATAGACAGGTGGACCACTTATAGCCACGAAGGAGAGAGTCCATCATTCTCTCGAAAGTTACTGGGGCATTACAATGTCCGAAAGGCATTACCTTAAAATTGTAAAGGTCGTCCAGTGTAACAAAAGGGGTCTTCATCAACCTAAATCTGCGAATAACGGGATCGGAGGTCGACTGAAGAGAAAGCATTTGGATCCGTGAAGGCAGTCGAAAGAGTGATCAATTCACGGGAGAGGGTACACGTCCTTTTTCGTGATCTTGTTCAGGTGACAGTGGTCGACACAAAATCGCCAGCTGCCATCCTTCTTTTTGACCAAGACAACCGGCGATGCCCAAGGACTCCAAGAGGGCTCAATTACACTTTTGGTCAACATCTTGTCTAGTTCACCTTCAATAACGGGGCGTTCTGCGTCGTGAGACACGGGATAAGGGCGTCGGCGGATACATACGAGTAGCATCCTCGGTGTTAATCTTATGGGTCACAACAGAAGTGTGTCTCAGCGGGCGATCCTCAAAGTCAAAGACATACCTGCCGTCAGTGCGGCGATTCAGCTAACTTAGAACACATGCTCTGGCGATGCCCCTAGTTACGAGGCACATATCAAGCAGACCAGTCAAGACGGAATACCTCAGTGCGAAGCCCCGACTACGGAGACCAGATTTGGGCCGTCCAGAGAGCCTACGATGCGGCGGCCAGGCTCGGCCTGCCCGTCCCAACGTGAGAGCGGCCCGCTGCGCGATAATTGCGTTTCTCAGAACTCTCAATAAAGTTTTTCCATCCATCCATTCATAGGGGAAAGCGGCGCCGCGGTGCTCTTAAATTCACGAAAGTGGCACTAAGTGGGGTATTCCGATTTAAACATTTCTTGAAGAGCAAGGGCATCTCGGCACATCTTCTGGTCGCGAGATGTTGCGTTAGTCGCGATATTTCCGACCGTTCCTCTACGGAACAAAAGACTAGGCACATGGAGACAGGTTGGCCGTGCCCAACTCGTCATACAATCACTCGTGACTTTCTTCGTGAGACGGGCTTAGACGCTTGTCTTTATAATATATGCTGTATAATGCGGAATAAATGCGAATAGGCAAAATTTGTTTGTGCCATAACGTTCTTTGTGGACGCGTTGCCTCTGTTGGTAGTGGGCTTATGGCGTCGATAGCACATTGTACGTTGTATGGGGCATTTGTATGTTAGGTCCATTGCACTACTGCGCTGTCAACTACCGTGTAACTCTCCCTTTCTACATAGAGTTTCCCAGAAAAAAAAAAAAAAAAACTTGTACGAAACTCTATGCCTCTCCCTGTCTCTCTCCCCTTAACCCGGTGGGAGTAGCAGGCTCTGGACCCACGATATTCCGGCCAACCTCTATTCCTGTCTCTTCAATAAAACTCCTTCCATTCCCTATCTGAGCTTACCATCCCCACCATTGGTTGATGTCAGCAGCAGCATCAAAATCGGCAACAGCCCGAGCACAGTGATAAGAAAAAGACTGCAACACGTTGTGATCCAATGCCCACACATCGTAATTATAGTAGAGACCAGTGGTACCACTCTATTTACGGGTCATACCCGAGTCTGAACACTCCGATGGCGAATAGCTGGCGATGGCACTGGGGTAGAAGAAGACGCATGAAGCATGGATGGATGGTTGCTATGAGCGCACTCTTTGGAACGGGGTTGTGGGTTGCGCCACTAAGCTCGTTGTTATATTACCTTATATATAATGTCTTACCTGTCACCAAAAAAAGAACAAAAAAAAAAAAAGAATTTATATCACCAAATTTTCTGAACCCCTATTACGAACCTTATTTTTGTACGCCTCCCGTCGTTCGTCGTTTCTATACTTTTCTTCCACCAATCTTCCAATCGCCTCATACTAATCTCTATTGCGAACATGTTTACTTTCCCCCTGCTCTCGCTGAACCCAAGGGCTTCAAGGAGGCCAGAGATGACTGGCCAGATGTCGACCACTGTTATTAGAATGTCTTCACATTCTAATAACACATGCTCCATCGTTTCCCTAGCTTTACCGCAGCAAGCACATGCTTCTTCTTCCTTATTGTATCTCGCTTTTTAAGTGCGCGTTCTAAGGCATCCTGATCTCGCTTGGAAAGTAAAGAGCTTCCATCTTTACTCGTCTTTACGTCCAAATCACGAAGCGCCACCTGGAACAGGGGTGGCGGGACAAACTAAAGTAAGCAGCGGTGACCGTGCGAGCGGCACTGTGTGGAGAACTGTTGCTTTTTTCCCCCCTTGTCTTCCTTTATTTTTGGCCCGATGTACTCGTGTGAGCACTTGCTTCAGGGGACATGGGCTGCATCATCATCATAATCGTCACCGCCACCACCATCGTCATCACGAGCACGCGCCTGAGTGCATTCGCCGGTCAGAAGAAGCCTCGGGTCGGCTGCCAGTACCTGCACTTTATTTACGCCCGTTTTGCCGACGGCGATGGACAAGGACGATAAGACCTCCGAGTTGTCCAAGTCGCGTAGGAGCGGTAGCCGCAGGAAGTCCCGCCGCGACTCGCGCCACAAGGCCACCGATGAGGCCGAGCACACTGACACGGAGCACACCCAGGACAGGACGTCGGATAAGTCTAAGCAGACCCTGGACCGGACGCTGGACCACTCTAGGCATGCTCGACACGGGACGCGAAAGGTCAAGCGGACTGAGGAGAGACCGCACGAGGAGGTAAAGCCCTTCATTCAGGTATACTTCGAGATGTTCTTCGCGTGGTCATTCATTTTGCCCTATCTCGAATGTTATTGTACACTCGTAGTTGTAAGGCGGTGTCCGCAGAGCGCTGTCCTGTAAACGCGAGAAGAATAAGGGGATCCGAGGGGCTCGATTTTTTGTTACTCACGACGTGCTGACAACCACACGAAGCAAGAGTGAAGCCAGATAAAAGCGAAGGGGTTCTGAAAGACGAGGGTTCGACTCCCATCTGCGGCAAGTTGCTTTTCTGTCCGCTTTCTTTTCCCCCTTTACCTTATTCTCTCTAAATTTCAGTTAAACGTAACAAGTAATTTCTCCTATGCTTTCTTTGGTATCGCTGTCTGTTTTTGCGTATGGTTCTGTCCCGTGAGAATATAATAAAATGGTTGAGTAATAGCGAAGACAAAAGTGCAGGCCAAATGAAATGCTTCCAAACAGTTTTGCGAGGAGGCAGGCTACTTCTTCCGGTGACAGGATTAGTTCCCGCGGTCTCGACTAGCGTCCGTAAGGCAGAAGTTAGATATATCGGATGTTTCAGCAAACACTTTCAAAAATTTTTGAAGGTTGCCTGTGGCAGAGAGGACAATTCTGATTTATGAGCTGGTCTACTGGAAGAGGCGGACATTACTTGCGCAAAAAATTGAAATGCATAATCGAATAATTAACAAAAAATCACTATTTAGGTTTTTAACTAATTACCTTATGACCCATATTGCAATTTACAAATTCTAGCCGTGGAGTTCGCACGGCGGATCCACTTGGAACGAATTCTGAGGATGACACCAGTTTCGCGATATTAATTCCCGAACTTTGCGGAGAAATGCATTGGCGTTCCAGTTACTTTCTTAACAAAACGTCGTTTTATGCATTGAAGCACAAAAGTAACTGGAACATAAAACTAACTGAGCTGAGCCACACATTATCACGCACACATGTCATATTGGTTTTTTTTATGTATTTTAATTAATTGTTCGTGCTTATATATTGTATCTTTTACACTGTTTTCACGCTGTTATTACTCATATTAAGTGGATCGTGCGCTGCACTATTCGCAACATTTTCTTCATCTCCCCTTTTCACCGAAGTATATATTTGGGGAAATAAATGGTGGTTGGTCGATAGATTAATTGATGGACCTAAAGCTGACAAAATCGGTGTATCATACATCGCTCTGAAGTAGACCACTAACTAAAAAGCTTTCAGGTAAAGCTGCCTCTTAACAAGCTCTTGCAACGCATGACTATGGTTGTGTCACGGTGAGTTTTCTTTTGGGTATCAACTTGGAGGAGTGACAATAATAATAATAATAATAATAATAATAATAATAATAATAATAATAATAATAATAATAATAATAATAATAATAATAATAATAATAATAAAACGCAGGCAGGAGCGACCGTCCATAAACCAGTCCCAGGAACATCCGTGACGTCAGCACCAAGGCCTCCCGTCAAGGTAGCTCCAACAAAAGCAGATGCACCCGAAGAGCCACCATCGAAAATCGGACCGATCGTCGCCCAAGACAATGTCAGAGCCGCGCCAAGCAAGCCTGTGGTACGAGCACTTATTGAAAGAAATCTTCAAAGATGTATATGTGAGCAACTGATACCTCGAATGCAGCGCAGCTGCATGAGAGAGAGAGAGAGAGAGAGAGAGAGAGAGAGAGAAACGGGGTGGGAAAGGCAGGGAGGTTAACCCGAACAGGGTTCTGTTTGCCACTCCCCTAAATCTACCCAACAATTTACAAAAGCTTCACGGTCGGTATCCGGTTCAATTACTTCGCTATACCCGAACCCTTTAGGTAGTTCCCTTTATCCGAGCTTAATGCTTCTATTGACCCTTTTCGCGGAGCAGTTTGCTCTAGAGGAACGAGATGGCGCTTTCGGCGGCGCGCCATACGTTGCCTCAACGAATGCGCACGAATACGAAACCATTACTGCTTCTGCCCTGCTACTATGCGATCAGCTGTCGGAAATGCAAGTGGGTGTTCGCTCATGCACTGTGCACAATTCATGCTGCAATATGTGTAACGATAATGGGAAGACGTGTGCGGTAGTTAGCTACAAAAATAGTGATTCGCATATTAAGGAATGGAATCAACCTGTGTCGCCGCTGCTACATAAGGACTGCCTGTGTTGTCGGCCCTTCGCGATGCACGGCTTTCCTTGAGGATAAAAAAGGATAATTCATTCGCCAGCGCTGTATAGCTAACCTCCAAAGAAAGGACTTCACCTCCGCAACGTCGGCACGTAAGAGTGAGTACCGCTCGTTACAAAAGGAAGTAACGCCACTTACTGTCATAGTACGTTTCTCGCACGTTATTTACACACATCTACCCCTACTCGCACGCAAGCTTACACGCACGCTATCGCCAACGTATCAATAAGTCAATCTGCGCACACTTGAATCAATGTGCTGAAGCGTGAGTGACGGAGACTACACCAAGACACGAATGTTGGAAACTGAACGTTTCGTGACGGTCCACAAAGCAAGCGACGGACTAGCGAGATAATACGTCTTTGCTACAAGCTACCACAAAGTACAGAACATTTACATTCTAAGTTTGTGCGCCGCAAGAACAAATCTATCGCAGCAGAGCACACCCGCGAGCCCGATTAGGCTGAAAATAAACAATCACATAGTAGTCGCACCGAGGAACCGAGGAACTTACTATTACTGAGTCAGAAACATGACAAGCCGCTGCTTCAAAATGGTTGCCAAATAAAGAACGAGAACAGTGATCCTGATTTAATTCATAAGCGGGAAATTTGGACAACTTGGAATACATTTCTAGCCTCGCTTTTAGTACAAGCACCGTATACGCTGCTCGCGCCGTTTGGACAAGGCGTAATGAGCTATAAAGCACTTAAATGTCCTCTAAAGCTGTGGCCAAAGCTTCGTGTCGTCCACACAGTCACCGTCTACGATATGCGTCGAAACGGAGGTTTGCTGCGCCGCACCGGCGTCATGCGCTTGCATTGTAAACACGGAGGCAACGGCGACAGCTGAGGCAAGCAATGGACGCGTCACCACGTGATCAAACATGGCAGCGCCCACGGAAGCGCCGGGAAAAGGGTCAATACTTCGTGATATCCTATGAGCCTGTTTCCGCATGTGTACTGCATGCGCTCCGACGCCGGTTTCTGGCTGCACGTTTCGACGACGACGGGGCATTTTCACCGACGCCCTGGTCACACGGTCGCTTCCGGTCTCCGATGCAGGCTGCTTTGCTGGCGGCTGTTTCACTGACATTTCGACGGACCACTCCGCCTAACTCGTACAAGACATCCTAGACCCTAGTACATGCAATATATCGTCTAACCTTCGGTGGGGTTCACGCAGGGCTATATATCATCATGCGGCCCCTTGTACATCATAATACCTCGTCACCTTCAACCTGCCAAAAGCTGGGACACTGAGCTGTTGGTATTGCAATCTTGTCGTAGAAACAGCGCGAGAAGCGAGGTCTGGATACACTCATGACACGAGCGCCGTGTTTGTATTGTGTGAGTATCAGTCTTCGTTTCTCGCATTGTTTTCTCTGCGATACACCTTCACTCGTTTTCAAAACTAATTTGGAAGCGATTTTGCAGACCATTCATATCGCACATCAAGTCGAATGCATGTAAAACTGCACGGAAGTGGTTTAAGTACAATCTTTCCGTGGCCTTTAGTCAAATTTGTCACTATATCGATATAGACGATAGGATTTTCCCCAGACGACGAAAGGCATACGTGAAGTGCGTTTTGAGCACCGCCAGTTGACATGAAAATCCAGGACGTAGCTTCAACATACCAACCCACCACACGCGGTCACCTTCTGCACGAGCAAGGAGAGGCTGCGTTCAACATCTTGGTATACAAACAAAAGAATGCGTTTTCACTTTGGTTACATATCTGTCGGTGAGAAGTATACCGACTTTAAAAGTGGTTATGTCCCTTAAACTTCTTTGGGTATGAGAAGGGTACGTAACAATTCCTGAAAAAATACACAGTGCCTAAATTAATTTTGCCTCATACACCGGCAACTGTGATAAATTAAGCTTTATACGCCGCATAGTTCGGGCGGACATACATATATAGTTTTCAAGTCTTAACAAAGGACCGCGCGTATCCTTACAGCCGCAACAGGATGTCGCCCTAGAAATGCGGCACATCGCCGCCACGCAACCGTCCGAGAAGGGCGACCTGTGGTCCCTGGCCGCGCTCTTCCTCTCCGTCACATTTGCCGTCGTCATCGTGTTCTTCGCCGTCCAGTCGAACCTCAAGCGTGATCTGTGCACCACGGCGTCTTGCGTTTCGTTCGCCAAGCTGCTCGACGCGTCCGTCAATGGTTCCATGAACCCGTGCGACAGCTTCGGCCGCTACGTGTGCGACGGATGGCGCAGCACGCACTCGGTCTCGGTGCGCGAGTCGGTCTTCCGCACGGCTATCGAGGCCACTGTCGCGTCGGTAGCCGGTGTCACCATCCCAGACACGCACCAGAACGCGGACGAGCAGACGGCGGCCCTGTTCCGGTCCTGCTACCAGTCCCTCATCAAGGCAGACGCCGGGCCGGCCACCGACGAGGTCACGCTAGTCAGGGCGTACCTCGCCGAGGCCGGCGTCGTGTGGCCCTGGATTCCATCGCGGCCGGACGTGCTGGAGACGAGCCTGTTCCTCGCCTTCGAGCTGGGGTGGCCTGCGATCCTTGACTTCAAGGTCAGGGGCTCCTCGGCGAGTTCAAGCACCGTGATCGTCGAGCCTTCGGTGGGGTTCACGCGACTGATCCCACTGACCGAGTCGCGAACGACGAGCGAGGCGGAGCGGAAGAGGTACTTCGACGCTCTCGTCCGGCACTACGGGGACGGCAGGCGTCGGGAACGTCACCTACAGCGACGTCCAGGACGCCGAGCTCCTCATGAAGAAGCGGCTGAGGGACGCCCTGGCGTTGCGAAACTGGACCACGCTGGAAACCAATGCCTTGTACCCGGGCGTGAGAGCGTGGGCCACTGCGCTGGCTAGGCGCAACGTCACCGGGGCACTCCGCTTCGTGTCGAGCAGCGCGGCGTTCGTCAGCGCGTTCGGCGAGCTCTGGGAAGAGTACGGTGACGACAGGATGCACTTGTACATCTCCTGGTGCGCCGTGCAGTATGCCTCGATTTTCACCAGTCGGGACGCGCTGCTTGTTGCCGCAGGCGGGACCCGCCTACCGAGCTGGACTTCTTCGCCGTCCATCTGTCTCATGTTCACTTACGGCGTGGTGGGAGACGCCATATTCGCGCCCTACACCGCCCACGTCCTCAAGTCCGGCGTGCGCTCGGACGTGGCCAAGCTGGTGTTCTCCGTGCGCAAAGCATTCACGGAGCGCTTCGAAAACGACTCGGTGTTCTCCGGTGACACGACCATGCTCACCGAGTGGGCCTCCGTCGGGGGCGTGTTCGAAGCATTCGACTACCGGATAAAGCGCGACCTGCGCGCTCCGTTCCTGGGCTATCCGGACATGACGTCGTCGTTCGTGCGCAACTGGAGGAACGCGTCGCGGATGCGCTATATGACGGACACCAACGTCGACGTCTTGCGCACGATCGACGCCATCCTGAACAGCGAACTGTACATGGTCAAGAAGAGCGCGCAGGACTTCGTGCTGCTGCCCTTCGCGCTGACGTCCCCGATGTACGACGCCGAGACGTCCATCGCGATCAAGTACGGCACACTGGGCGCGCTGCTGGCGCGCGCGTCGGCCGAGATAGCCCTGGACTACTACGGCAGGCAGGCGGCGACCAAGGATCGTCTGGACGAGTCTCGAGAATGCTTTGCCAAAGACGCCCGGACGATGTCGATCGCGCCGCGGGCCAACGTCATGTTGGAGGCGGTCACCGTCGAGGCCCTACTGGACGCTTTCCAGGCGGACATTGATCAGAAGCGTCAGGATCGCCAGGGCCTCGCCGGTTACTCGGCAGTGGAGACCTTCTTCCTCTCCTGGTGCCTCATGAAGTGTGCCGCGCCTCCCAACGAGCGCAACGCGGACGTGGATCCTTGCTCCGCGCCTCTGCGACACGTTCGAAGGTTCTCGGATACCTTCGGCTGCCCGTCGGAGACGTCGCTAAACCCCGTGCACAAGTGCCGGGTTTTCTAACGACCGCGTGTGTTTGTAATGTACTCGTGCTGTCGTTTGCACAGGTCTCGTGGGCATATTTGAAAGTTTTGAAAGGTTCGTCTTCTTAAACCACTGAAGATTAAGCGCTGTAGGATGTCACTCACACAGACATCAATAGATTGTGCTGAGGAACTGTGCCTCTGTACATGAAGGTACAATGATATATGAACGCACGCATGTCGCAAATTTTCGAAGTTCACGAGGGCCGCCAGTCTTGTGGACAGCTGTTGACAATTGTATTTTGAATTATGCAGTTTTGTGTTTTGATATACTTGGAATTTACATGTCTCCATTTTTTCTTGTTCATGTGATTTGTTGTTCCATTTGCCTTGAACGTACTGTGCATGGTTTTGTATTCCCACGGACAGAGTGAAGGCAGGAGGTGCGGTGGGGGGGGGGGGGGGGGGGAGTCCTGCACGTTGCAACACGCGTTGACTGTGCCTCCTTCGTAGACGTAGCCTCCTTCGCATAGTGAATGGTGAACAAACCGCGCAACCAATGCGAAGCACACAGCGAAAGACGCGCACGAGTGCTTATCAATGTTTACAGTGAACATATACCCAGTCACTAGCCCCCTTCCTAGTTAGTGGCTTGAACCGAACGTGCCTTTGTATTTTAAAAAAGCGAGTTTTTGTGCGTTTACCATGTGCACATTGTATAAGCTGCTACAGAACAACTGGTCAAACTCCGTGTGCCCTGGGAAATTTATAGTTACCCCTTCCTTCGTAACAGTTATTTTTTAGGCACCTGAACAGAACTCATCTCTTTGTGCAACGTATTGCGGTGCGAATCCTTCCGCATCCAGTGTAGTGAAGAGTCCTGTGTACTTCGAGCACTTGGTATCCATGTCCAAAACCAGTTACACGAATGTTCCCTCGCTGCGAAGGCACCAGTTCTTAATGGATTCCGACTCGACGGCCCAGCTCCACCTGGTCAACCGAGCGAGAAGGGCAGCTAAGGCCGCTGGACTCCTGAACTGAGGGGACCATCCACTGCAGAGCGGAGGAGCTACCTACGCTCATGTGCTCTTTTGCATAAAGTTTATTCGCTCTCTCTCTCAATGGCTCTTCATACACGTAACTAGTGTTCATGACGTGTGCCTGCTTTATATTGACGACGCCATTTCGCGTTGTGTTCGATTGACATGTAGGCTGTGAAGTTCACTCTGTGTCTCTGTGTGACAGCCGTGGCTAGGGAGGCGTTATGCGAGATTTGTAGCCGTGGTACAACGTACACGTTTATTTACATTCGACGTAGCGTCTGTTATATTGCGTGTCCGTTGATGAATGATGTTGCTTCAACAGTGGTTCCCTCAGCAGAGTCTGGTTCTTAGAAGGCAAGTGCAGCAGGCGCGGGCGCTGCCGGAGCTGGCGCCGCTGCAACAGGAGCGGGTGCTGGGGCTACTGGGGCTGCAGGCTCCGGAGCAACTTGCGGTTGGGCAACTGCTGCGGCAGCGGCTGCAGAGTCAACACGAAACTTAGCTCGCTACAGTGAGAGTTTCAGACAAATTGTAATGATAGAAAAAACCGCTTTGCCGCAGTGGGCTCCGACAAAGACACGTATGTCCGACTTGCTTTCGTATGCGGTGAAACCTAAAGCAGTGTTTTCACCAAAGGTGACATTTGTGTAGCGTGACAGGAAGGTCCCATAACCTTCTGGAGCCCCTTAATTGGGCCATTCGAAATGCATTGGAGATATACAGTTGACACTTAGTGACACTACGAACGTGGCCACCACGTTAGCTCTTCTCAACTGCGGTTGTCAATAGAATTTCCTACCAAAAATTAGAGGGAACGCTGGTGATATCCAAGGGAGTCACAAGTATGGTGGTTTATAATCCCGGCCCCTGGCGGCCGCATTTAGATGGAGGCGAAATGCAAAAACGCTCGTGTGCTTGCGTTGTAGTGCACGTTAAAGAACCCCAGGTGGTCAAAATTAATCCAGAGCCCTCCACTACAGCGTGCCTCATAATCAGAACTGGTTTTGGCACGTAAAACCCCAGAAGAATTCCAGTCAATGCCTACTCTGTAGATTGCCTTTCACACGAGCCCAGAACATAGAGTTAATATCCTGAACCTGGTTCCGGCCCCTCCTTTTTCTCATCTCCACCACTGTCGGCTATACAAGCGCATGGTTGCGGCAGGCGCTGCCAACTTAAATAACATGCAAGACCGTAGAGGCTTGGGCTAGTCGGTACATACTCGAAAGGGAAAACAGCGCGAAAAAACACGACAAGAAGACAAGAAGGGGGACACACACCAGCGCTGGTGTGTGTCCCCCTTCTTGTCTGCTTCTCGTGTTTTTTCGCGCTGTTTTCCCTTTCTTAAATCACATGCTCCTGTCTCCGAGATTAAAGCGCTGCCTGCCGCGATCCCGGAGGCGGGGCCCGCTGGCTCTCGCCGAGCCATTGGCCAAATGTACGCTTAGCTCTCAGTCGTCAGTTTCGCTGCAACCGGAAGTACTGTCGGTTGCGAGCGCCATCTCCTTGCGAATACCACAAACTAGCATGAAATGCGGAGAACTCTGCTCCGATGGGTCAGCGAGCGACGTAGTAGGCATCTAACAAAGAAGACATTGTTCCAGCATCGAAATGATAGTTACGCTGGTCTGACAAAACATCACACTTCTTCGCTTTGCAAATTGACCATTTTCAACAAAATGTTGCGTTATAAGTGCAACAAGCTGCAATGACTACGTCTATGCGCAAGAACGTCTTGCGTTTAGAAAGATACAATTTCTGGAAAGTGCAGGAAGATAAATCCTTAAGGCGGAAAGGCAGGCTAGTTGGTTTGGCTTCATTGTGGAAAATTTGCGCACACAAATTTGCACAAAAGGACACAAGACTAGCGCAGACTAACAACTGAACTTTATTCCTAACACAGCACATGTACATCCTCGAGAACCATCTCATGATCACCGCGCAGGGGCAATAGAGCACACGTTCCACAATGCACTGTGCGCAATGTTCGGTGAGCCCGTGTAAGCCATTGTTTGACCAAAACGCTATTTTGTATGTTATTACTATTGAGACACAGAGAGAAATTGTAGGAGCTTGGCACATATCTAGATCGGAAAAAGCATGTGTTAATTAATCATCCGTCTGCGCTTTGAATGAGAGTGAAATTAACGTGGTCAACAATAGAAAATAGTATGTCAATTATGTTGCATTTCTTAATGTTTTTGTCATGTGGAACGTCTGCTCTGATGCCCATGCGCGGTGATCATGAGATGGTTCTCGAGGATGTTTATATGTCCTGTGTTAGGATAAAGTTCAGTTGTAAGTCTGCACTGGTCTTTGTGTCCTTTTCGTGTTGTCGTCGTTTAGTGTGCGCAAATTTTTCCACAACGAAGATAAAGCATGTCAACTAGTACCACAAGGACGTCTGAAGCCACAAGTGCGAAGATTAGACAGGTTCGACGTGCTCTCTACAGTGCTACCAGACCCGCCGTGGTTGCTTTAGTGTCGCGCTGCTAAGCGCGAGGTCGCGGGACCAAATATCGGGCACAGTGGTCGCATTTCTATGGGGGCGAAATACAAAAATGCACGTGTACTCAGAGTTAGTTGCACGTTAAAGAACCCCAGGTGGTCAAAGTTAATCCGGAGTCCCCCGATACGACATGCCTCATAATGAGAAAGCGGTTTTGGCACGTAAAACCCCATAACCCCGATTTTTACAGTGCTACCATAGTTCTTCAACACCTTTCAACAAAAGCATTAAAAGACTGTGATACTCTGGTGATACCCATCATTTCCACGGTAGCTGAACGTTGTCAGTTTCAGAATTGCCGCTAGTAATTTCTGCAGGAAAAGTCGATAATTGTTTCGTATTCGTCTGATCTATCGCAGAGGAGGGAATTGCCGACGACGTTCTGGGGCGCTTTCGGACTGCATACTCTTTGCCAGGCGGGCTTCTGGTATATCTTACCGGGGTCACATCCGGCGTTAGCGGCTGACAGGCACTTGCCAGCGGCGGCGCTGAAGTGTTCACCCTCGGGACAGTTGAGCTTCAACCCGAACAGCGGCAGGCACAGCGAGTACGCGGAGCAGTCGTTCGGGTCGGGAACCTTGAGCGTCACGCCGGGCACTCCCTGCGCCGGGCAGTCGCTGGTCCCCGAAAAGCTGAAGGACGACACGACTGAGGCGCAGATGGCCTGAATGATCACGACGACGACCAGGACCTTCATGGTTGGCGGTGTGGAGCTCTGCGAAATGCTGTCGAAGCGTACCATCGTAGCAGCCATATACAACTGCCCGCAAGACAAGGGGATGGCATAAACAAACCCTCAAGAACACTTTATAAAGCGAACGTTGCGTGAACGATTGCTTAATGGTACATGCGCAAACAATGGCCTCGCCATCCCTGCCCAGCGTACGTGAATGTCCTGCGGAGCTCTCGCAAAACCTGCTGATGACTGTTTGAAAAGCTTTGTTACTTTAGAGTAATCGTGGTGACTACGCTTTGTGGTCGCAGTGGTTCCTCGGGTGCCCTAACTCTGCGTTTCCTATACCGATTGCAGTATACTGCAACGGGAGCTCCAATCGGGGTGCTTCAGCCAGCATGGAAATTATGGGAAGTATGCATTGATTTGCCTAAACTTCGTCCTTCTGGTTTCAAACGGCTTCGTGACTTTGAAAACCACTCATTTTCAAAAAGATAACGTGCAATAAATAAATAAACAATATAAATGTTCGACGGAACGATTCGAATGCGCGACCTCTAGTACAGAAGTCCGATATTGAAACCATACGCCACGGAAGCAGGCATCGTGAAGCGGCATATAGAACGCCCTTACGAATTTCTCGCGGTCTAGTCCTCAAATAGATGGTTCGGATGCTTTTTTTGTGCTTATTTTCTTTTTATGGAAACGAATGCTGTTCTGTATGTTGCATGCTTGATTCCAAAGAATGTGTGCACTATTCGCTTCACTTTGCTGTGCTTGAAGCCTGCTTCCCCTCCGTCGCGGGTTGGCCAGGTATTGCAATACTTCCGGGATCGGCTCACATTTGTGCAAACGGACGCGGACACGAAAAATGCGACCAACTAAAGGCTAGCAGAGTAGACGATCCCTGAAAAGATAACCCACTACCAGAAAACATACCAAGTTTGCAAGAAACACGCGGTTGTCTATCTCGTGACTCTCTTGAGTGACAAACTTAATCAGTTTTGAAGCACATTCCAATCAAGAGTGTCTTAAGGAGTCTGTTACGCGCTTAAGACGTCGCATTTCCATTAGTCCTTCTCATTTTTAGGCATTTTCTAAACGTGCCACTACCGTCTGAAAAGGATAAGAAGACTGCTCTCACCTCTGATGTGAAACGAGGGTTCGACATATTAAAGGAAGAAAAAAGAAACATCACCATAGTTTGTACACAGAAGGAAGAAAAAGGAACTTCGCAAGACTTGTCTCCTAGCTAATTGCAGAAATGTTGAAGTAAGAGCGGTATATCTATAGGTACAGGAACTGCATGAAGTCCACTCGCAAAACGAGGGTACAATGAATTCTTCACGTTTTATCCTCACCTTGCTTGCTTGGTGTGCTTCCAGTACTGCGGGACAGCCGACGCTACTTGAGGTCTTCCGCCCGAGAAGCGACGTTCTTATAAAGCGACCGACGACGCTGTCCCGGGGGTATTGTAAACACACCCGTGTTTCACGAGACTGGTTTCTCCTTCGTTATCTGGTGCGATTGCTGCAATCCGCGTCGGCAGTCATTAGACGCCCAGACGAATAGCGCAAAAAATAAAACAGAGGAAAATAGTGCCATGGCTGGGCTCTGGAAGTGGCCGCGGCCACGTCTTTATGGAGGCACCGTTGGTGCTTTGCACAGAAGGAATGCCTGTGACGTCATGCCCTACTGGACATCCGGCTTCTGCACACGAGTGACAGCCCTTCCACTCCACCTCGCTCTTCTTCCTAATCCCGGTTTATACGTGAGGGAAAGTGGCTTTGCCTGTCAAGGTGGCCAAAACCACATCGCCGGGTCATGTTGCTGAGGGATGTCGGTAGTGGGGAATTCGTACCCGTGACAGAACGCGAAGAAATGTCCATGACGTCATGTCTCACTGGACATCCGGCATATGAAACAGGCGAGATAACCTTCCCACAAGTTCATCCAATTACCGTGCACCGCCTCTCCATACTTCCGTAAATTTCCATAAGCCCGGTTTATAGGCGACGAAAAAGGTTTGGCTGTTCAGGTTCCAGGTGGGCAAAATCAAAGCACTGGGTGCCATTCTCCCTGGCGTCGGTGGCGCTGAGTTCACCATATTTCTGAGGTTAATTGACTCTGCATTGCGTACCCCTCAGTATAGTAGGCCTAATTTGCCGGGACATCCTGGTCATTGGTACTTTTCAAATTAGTTTTACAGCTGTTTATACTCCTCTAGAAATCGAAGCGAATTAGGTGCGTGTTCTATACGACATGAGAAGATATATGTCATGAAGAAATAAAATGCAAATAGAGCGCCTTAGGAAATACAAATGGCGGCGAAAGCAAATGATGTATAGGTTATGTCCGAAAACTGTTAATATTGCTAATCAAAATTCCATAACTTGCCGGCTAATTTCGATGTAATCTACGGTAGCGTTAACCTGCCACGTACGAAGGTATGCATCGTTAGTGAGTGCAAGGGTGTCGCTTGAAGAGACGTCGGAAGTGCTTGGTGGAAGATCGGTTTGTGCAGATGGCAGCACTTACTTGTCTCCATTGTACATTTTTGCCTTGGGAGTCACTATAGACACTGATCTAATGTGTAGATTAGATTACGGGTTATCTATTAGAGTAATAAAACTTGCGTAAAGAAGAAGAGAAACGCGAAGAGAAGGACATCCAAGGATTAGTTGGTGGATCCAGAAGATTAGGAAGTGCACCGTCATGTCGTGGCGTCAGCCGACTCGAGACAAGGTTTAGGTGAGATCGATGAGAGAGACCTTCGTCCTACAGTGATCTTAAACAGGCTTATTTAATCTAGGGCCGAATTCACGAAGATTTTCTTTCGTAAACGCTGTTTGTCATTGGCCCGGCCACCTTCGCTAAATGATACGTCTAGCGTCGTCACCGGCTGAATAATTTTTCTCTCACGAACAACTGTAGGCGTAATAGGTTTTTGTGGATATATGAACCCTGATTTGTGGAGCTTATCGCCTTGAACCTTCACAGCGCGCTGTGAGGCACGCCGTAATGGTGGGTTTCAGATTGAGTTCGACCGCTCAAGGTTCTTTAACGTGCACCCAATTGTCAGCACACGAGCTTTGATGCGATCGGTTCCCATCGAAATGCGGTCGGGAGCCGAACCCGCGACCTCGTGCTCGGGCATCGCGGAACGCCATATTAATGATGATTACCGCGGTGTGTAAACAAGCTGCTGCTGCGGCTTCTTCCGCTGGCTGATGATAATGAGCAATCACATGAATATCATGGGAGAGGGGAATGCATCCTTGTCACCATTCACCTTCCCCACGACACTTGTCGTTTGGGGTTGTTGCTTCACAGCGCGTAATAACGTACACGCACCAGACACCTGATGGAAAGATATAAGCGTACGGTTCTCTGTGCACGTCGAGATGGGTTTAGATAGCTTGACCCGTTGGCGGCCCTATCTAAACAGAGCGTGTAGTACACGGCAGCCGGAAAGGGCTAACAATAACATGCAATTCTGCGTTCCAACGAAACGGTGAGTGCTCGCGACAGACTATACGACCACAGCCTTTTGCACTGCGCTCCACAGGCCTTCTGCTTCTCTTCGCTTTATTTCTGCGCACCGTTCTGTGCATTTAGGTAAACGAGATAACACGGCGACAGATTGTGGCGAGAGGCAAACAAAACGCTTCAGAACGCACGGATAAGGAAGCTATAGAGTTGTGCCGTGCGGTTTGCGACTCTATAAAGGCATGCGCCGAACGGGTTAGCGCAATTGAGTACTCCAAAGCTCAGTGTAATTGCTGACGCTGTGGGTTTACTAAGAGCAACAAACATTGCAATTACCGTAGGAGATGGATAAGAGGAAGTCAGTGGATCAATTTTCCGTGAGAACCATTTGAGGACAACAGACAATGAAGCAAAAGAAAACATAAGTCAAATTACCATTTTTTTATTCAACTGTGGAAATAATTATGGATGAGGGTTAAATTTGCGATAAACTTTATTTTCTTAATCAAGGAAATGGGAACAATATCGGCGGAAAAGGTAACTTGCCACCAGGTGGGAACCATGGCCACAACCGCCGCACTGCAGATGCTGTGGTCTACAAATTGGGTTAGCACGACTGCCTTCCCTCTTACTTACTTGGGTACTTATGTAGATGAATTTACAATGAATGTTTGAGAGTGTTAGGTAGCACCACTGGGGGCCATGGGAATGCATCTAGAGGATCCCTCAAACCGTAGCCAGTTCTCTCTTCTTCTGACGGTTACTCAAGGGTGATCTTGTGTTTCCGTGTAGCTGAAGAAATGCACACTCATCAACTGAAAAAAATACAAAACACCAGATTGACGTTTTGGCGCCGAATACGCTTGCCTTCTTCACAATGAACGAATGCATGCTAGTCTTTATTATACACATATGCGTCGGAAGACTTAGTGTGCTTGCGTACAGCTCAGGGAGGGGGCCCCGTGTCCGATTTATCATGTTAGTAGTAGATTGTATGAAGAGTGACTCATGGAGCAATCGGGATGATAGTTTCTTCTCTCTTTCGATGACGCAAGCTGAATGCCAGTTAATACTTTTTCCCGTCTTTTCAAGATGCTCTGCCAGGGCGCTGGAAACCGTGTGTCCTTTGGCTACATCATTGCAGTGCTGCTGTAGCCTTCTTTTAAAGATCCCCGTCTCGCCTACGTACCACGCCTGCATGGCAGTCCTGGCAGGGAATTTTGGAGACGATGCCGGATATTCTTCTTTTTCCAGGCGGTCTTTGACTTGGACGAGTTGTTTTAGCTTGCTTGAAGGGACGTGGCAGATTTGTACTTCGTAATCTTTGAAAATTCTTGGCAGTGACTCGCTCACGCCTCGTGCATAGGGGAGAGATGCCCACTTCTTTGTTCTCATTGGCCTGACAGGGGCCAATGAGAACAAAGCTGCACGCTTTTCTTCAGTCTTTATAAACTGGCTGGGGTAGCCATTGCTGAACAAGTCCTGCGTCACTCTCTACAACTCAGATCTGCGTGCGTCAGTGGTCGTGCACAATCGGAATGCACGGGTGAACAATCTCGAGTCAACGGATCGTTTGTGTCCAATGGGATGGGCGGAATCAAAGTGAAGATATTTCCTGTGTGCGTAGGCTTCCGATCAACGCTTGTTGAAAGGCCCGATGCAGTGCGCGTGACTTTAACGCCAAGGAAAGCCGAGCGACCATTAACTTCTTTTTCAACGACGAATTCTATTGTGCTATGCAAATCGTATGTATTTTGCTTTGATGAAGCGTCATGTTTTTCGTGTGACATTTCGTAGCGAAAACTCAAAATTTCATCCTTTCTGCTCTTGTTTGAAGTGGCTCTCTATGAAGTGTTTGTGAAATGTTTGTGAACACTACAAGACTATTTCCTACAGTGGCTATGACGGGCTATGACGAATGAGAGATATATTTTTTACGTTCTTTTTTTAATTGCAAGTGACTACCCGGCGTTTAAATGCGAACGGCTATAAATACGCGTAGTCGAAACATCACTCGTCACTTATCACCATCCTTCATTGATTTAACACTTGAACGTTATGGAGAGGAGGAGGGAGAAACTTTATTGAAGGCCACCATTAAGACCCAGTAAAGAAAAGCGCTTGCTCAGCTAAGGCCCATTGATGATCCGCCGAGTCCGAGTGAAGCCAAGCACTCCAGGAAGGAGAGGGAGTGTTACACGAGTACAGGATGTGTTCTGTATCTGCCCTTATATCCGGGCAGTTGGGGCAGTGGGCTGTGCTACGCCCTCCGAAGTTGCAGATCATGAGTGGAGTGAGGAGAGTGTTAGTGTGAACTTTGCGGAGGACATGCGCTTGTTCCGTGTTTAGTGAAGGGTGAGGGCGGGTTAAAATAGTGCGGTTTTCCCTGATGTTCTTGTAGTGTTCAGCTATTTGCTTTTTGTACGTGGCGGCGTCTTCCACTTACCGTTGGATTTGGCCAGGTAATCGAGGGCGCCCGGAGGTTAATTTCGCGGGCCCGTTGATGTACCAACTCGTTTCCCTCGATCCCAGCGTGATCAGGTACCCAACGCAGGGTTATTGTAATGTTTGGGATGCGGTTACAGGATTTTATTAGAATGTCATGTAGGTGGGTTTCCAGTGGTCGGCGTTGTATGTTGCGAATGGCTTTGCTGGAGTCGGTATAAATGTTGATGTTATTGAACTGCATTGTGCTTAGTGAGTAGTGAGGATTCTTGTAGGGCATATATTATCGCGTGAGTTTCTAAGTGTCTATGTTGGGAGAGTTGGAAAACGCGTTATGGAGAAGCCGCAGGCATACTGTGCTTGTTGCGAATATTTCTAATACTAACCAACTAACTAACTGAAAAAAAAGATTCGCAGATTCGTTGTAGGTACTTAATTTTGGCAATGGGCAACTGCCAATTATACCTGCTGTTATTTTTTAAGGCATCAAGGCTGTCGAATAAAGGCTGTCGCTATGCGTTGAGCGAGCTAGATAACCAAGGGCTAGATCTTTAGCGCCTATATGACGCCAACAAACAGTGAAGCCAAAGAAAGCTTATAGGGGAAAACATAGCGTTCAATGTTTCTTCTTCAAATATTTTTTCCAGCGCAATAAAAAACAAAGATAAAAATCAAAGCCCATTAAAAAAAAAGAAAAGATGGTTAAACGCGAAGTTTTCTCTCATACAAACTGAATGAAAATCAATGTCCAAAGCCAACGACCACGCAACGAATCCAAGAAAAGCTCAGCGACTCGATACGATGCATATGTGCTTTGATTGCTTGTTTAGGATTGTACGTTTTGAACGTTGAGTTTCAGACAAACTTCGTTAAGTTGCATAGCCTTTATTTTAGATCATGTAGCGTTGATTACACTCACACTTTCACGGACTGCATGCCGTTGCTGATACACAGGATCGACATTACGGACACGTTCGCGTACGGCAGCCTCTTCTGCCGTGCGCTGCACCTGCGGCTTACCCATGGTGACGGCCGGGAATGCATTGCGTGACGCGCGTAAGGCAATGTAGATGCCTATATACAGTTCATCTGGGCAGTGTTCTAGGATTGTGTGCGCAGATGCGCAGATAGTTCCATTGTGTAAGCTGGCTTCCTGCAGTGCGTTTTCGGCGCTCACGGACGAATCACTGAGATTCGTCGTATTAAAGCTTTAATGCGATATAGACGCCGGAGCGGCGCACACGGAAAACGCTGAAAAATTGTTTGAATATAAATCACGACCAACTAGCGCAACTTTGAGTTGATAGCATTCAGTAGCCAAATGCGCAACACATCCACGGTTTAAAAGAAAAACGCGCAACTTTGCCTTCCTTCACGCTTTAAAAGAACAATGCTCAAATACATTGCTGTACGGATGATACGCTGATTTTCTTACTGAATTTGTCGACGGAAACAAAAATAAGCGTTAGTTTTAAGTGATAGCACCTACTTTTGAGACGTTCGGTGGTTCGATGGCCCGGTGGAGCAGATATTAGGCTCAAAAAGTGCTTTGGGGTAAGAAGGGAAACAGCCTCCCTTCCCCCTGTTTTTTTTGCCATCAATCTTTGCCCCACCTGTCGTCGATCATCTGAATCAGCGGTATACTCACACGTCGCACTTACAACTCACAACTTCACTTTTTCACTCAGAAGTTCTTGTAATCTAGTGATCTCCGCGTGGCACCGTCTGGCCACAGACGAAGAGAACTAAAGAAAGAAATGAACTGGCGTTGAATCATGTCCGTTGTAACGAGCAAGAGATAGAAAGTAACGACGATGAGTGTGAATGTCGATCTTAAAAACAAGGCCTGTGAGCGAATTTTCCGCAAATCCACGGGAAACAAACGCGATCCTCTAGAACAGCGACAAACTCATTAATAGGTTAGCTTTTCTTGCACGCCAACAAGCGCTGACTTGCAATGAAGCGTATAATTTTTTGTTTTGAAAGGGCGCAGTGAAGGAAGCCGTGGTTTCCACCCGCCGGTAATGGCGGATAATTATGCAGTGTTTGGCATACTATGAATAAGACTGATCTAATAATGGGCTAAACAGATACTTTTTGCCATATAACCAAGAAGATAGGATTAAATAACCGTGCATTTTATAACGCATTTTGTTTCGCGGCTTTGTCAGTGTGGACTCTCACAGTGCTGTCGTCATGGGGCTCACGGAATGATGTATAGCAAGAAGAGGCGTAATGCCTAAAGTCAAATGTTTGTCTACTTGTGTCTTTCGATTTCGAAAAATCGGCGTTTTACAGTGTCTGTGGTTGTAGTGCACGTCACTCCTTAAATTATTGCCTGTAATTTAACGATGAAAACGTTTCCAGATCTACGCGAGAGTATTCGATCAGTTCAGATTCTGTTATTGTTGACATTATTGACATGCTATCGAGATGTCCTACAATTTAACTGCCAAGAGATGCCGACGTATATAAGGGCCAAGGCAAGTTTCTGCAACATATGCGACGCTTTTTTTTTTCGTCATAGAATTGATACTCGTTAAACAGGGAATTCCCAAAATGACATCGGCTCATTGTCATGTGGCTTATACCTCATGGGTATTATAATCAACTTGGAAATGGCTGACAGCTTTCATTATCAACAAAAGGCTCATGTGAACACGCAACGTAATGACGAGGAGATTCATTCAGGAAGTACAACACAAATAAACTGGCAAAATATATATTTTTATTTAATAAATGCAAGTTACTTCGAGGCTGTCCTCGATGCCGCTGCCCTATATGCTTCAGCACAGTTTCTTTTTCTTTTATTTATTTTTGGTTTTGTTGAGACTGCCTGTGAGCATGCAGGCGTGATGCGATAACGCGTGTCCACTTCTGTAGGACAACGAGGCATGCAGAGCGACCGGTATTTAGACTACGTCGTCGACTTCCTCAGCAACTGCTTCAGCTGCATCAGCGACTTCAGCTGCTGTCTCCGCCTCGACGTTGACGGCTTCTTCGGTAGCTTCGGCCTGAGCAGCAGCTTCTGTTGCGTCAGCCGGCGCAGCTGCAAAGGCTGAACCGAGAGATGGCGAAAAAGGTTCGCTGAGTCAAGCAACACGGTTAAGATAAATTCTTGTTAAGATAGATTCAGGCAGTCTATATATCGTCCTTAAACATGGTATAGACTACGGGGCCTTGCTACAGAGTTGTCCTTCAGGCTGTCTGTACCTTACCTATGGGTTTTCTCAAGCTGCGCTAGAATACGAATAAATATAAAAATTAGTGATTCTTAATTTTTCCAGAATTAATTAGCCTCGACCAGTTTTCATGACTGGGAACTCCACAAAGATGTGCGTTGTGAATGCGAGTGTGGCTTCTGCGCGGTCATTTTTTTTTCTCAATTTTACATCGTTTTCTAGCTTCAGAAACGTAAACTATTTGCGGACATTTCGTGCGTCCAGTATTGGTACGAAATTTTAAAAGCAGCTTGAGATTATTGGCATATCGCGTTCATCGTCGTAAGTTAGCATCTGCTGCTCGAAAGAAAGTTCACACTAAGCGTCTTCGTTCACATACGTCCCCCCCGCTCACCGCAGACATTACTTAATTCTTGTTCGAAAATTCCTAATCTCATGATACTGTTTTGTTCTCCTGCCGCCCCCTCCTCAGTTTTACTTCCTTTGGCCCCCGTACTATTACTCTAAGGTCGCCGTTTACTTGTTGTGCACATCACCTGATCAGCCCAGCTCCACCCCTTTTTTCTATGCGTCAACTAAAATATCAGTTACCCACTTTTGCTCGTACTATCACATGTTTGGTTGCACACCACGTTAACTGTAATGTGCTCGCTTTTGATAATGGCTTATAAAATTAAAGAAAGAAAGAAAGAAAGAAAGAAAGAAAGAAAGAAAGAAGAAAGAAAGAAAGAAAGAAAGAAAGAAAGAAAGAAAGAAAAATGTGAGCATAGAGAAAAATACACGGACAGCGTGTCCGCTTTCTTGTATTCATCTCTTCATTCTGCTCATTTCTTTCTTTGCCTTTTTTCCCGTTCTATGAACATTTACCAACTAGCCCATATATAGCTTACTCTACTTTGATAAGTGCGATTGCCTAATTTAGCGTCGATAATTATTAAGCATTATCGAATTTGCAACTATACAAGCCTCTTTGATAATCATATATAGTCGAACCCGGATATACCGAATCTGAAGGGGATCGCAAAAAAGTTCGATATATAGTTAATTCGATATATAAAATAATTTTATACAAAAATTTCAAGGGGATTTGACTGGTGTTCGTTATACACAATAATTGGTCATATGTGACTTCGATATATCCGGGTTCGACTGTACATCTGATGATTTATACAGTAATTTATTTCTGTAGCGTCTCGTCAATACGGTTACCGGACGTACCGGGGTCGCATCCGGCCTGTTCCGGGGCCGTGCACCTGTTGTCGGCCACGCTGAAGTGCTGTTCGGGGGGGCAGGTGAGCTTCAGGCTGAACATACCCGCGCACACGGAGTACTTGGTGCAGTCGTTCGGGTCTGCCACCAGCGATGCTCCACCGGCCGCGGCCGCCTCGACGCCGACACAGTCCTCGCTGGGAGGAGGCGGCGTCCCGAAGGAGCCAAAGTCGCTGCTTGGCCCTTTGCCGGCCTTGTCGGCCTTACCGGCCTTGCCGGCCTTGTGACCTTTGCTCTGGACCACTGGCGTGACCACGGCCATCACGACCATGACGACGACCGATACCATCACCATCCGGCTGACCCTGACCCTTGAGCTGACCCCGACCCTTGAGCTGACCCCGACCCTTGAGCTGACCCCGACCCTTGAGCTGACCACGACCTTTGAGCTGACCATCTTGCCTGTCGTCGTAGACTCGTTTGCGGGATTCTGCGTCCACGGTATAGGAAAGGTGGGTAGTAAAGAATAGAAGGAGAAAGAGCGGACTCTTTTTTTTTTACACAGCTGCATATTTAAAAGCACAGTAAAAGCATTACTAAACTGTTTTATTGCTTCGTCGCCGCCATTGCCAAAAAAGTTGCAGTTACGCCCGAAAGGCGAAGCATCGATTGCGATAGCAAATTAGTAGACAGCTGTCCGAAGTAAGGATGGTAGTTTCATCGGCCGTATACAGTTGTAAATGTTCGCTTACTAACTAAATAAAAAAAGCACGGTGTCAAGCGCGCATAGGTAAACATGAACACATCTCGCTCGATGACCGCGGAAACTCTTCAAAACGCTGGAGTGAGAAAGCGCGCCAGCAGCAGCGTGCAAATTGACCTTCGCGCTCTCTCTCGTCTCGCTTCAACACAAACGTCGAAAGCACAGCGCATACGAAGCTACCCGCACTCGGCGCATGCACTTCGTACCCATCGCAGATCGCTTTGAAGATGAGGGCCCCGCGGGCGCACACTTCGGCCATATAGCAGATCGCTTTCAAGATGCGGTGCCCGCGCGGCAGCTCCGTCAGCAGCAGCCACAAAAGCCGAACGCACCCCCGGGGAACCCCTACCGTCTCCGTTGCTGCGGTTGGCGGCTTGCCCTCGCACGCTAACGCTAACAATAGCACCCCCCCCCCCTCTACCCTCCCCCCCCATTCCTAAAGCATAATTTGACAATTCAGCTTGCCTTAATGGAATTGTTTGAGTGCCACCTTTGAGTGAGATGGCCTATGATCATTAACAGAATAGGGTTAGACTAGTTGGCAAATGGTCACTAATGCCGACGTGTTAAGTAAAGAACGCACTGTAGAATGTAGAATGAAGACGCTACACACAACTAAACGGCTTGAGGGCAAAGGGCGCGAAAAAATAAAAAATAAATAATAAAGAACTGCGTTTATTTAAGACAGTGCTTGATCAGTACGATAAATAAAAAGAGAGACAGCTACGAGATCGAAATACAGAGAATGAAAGCATTCTTAGGCCACAATGACCTAATCTTTTTATATGACACCGTCGAAGAAGCATTACCTATCGCAGTCATGGGACTTGCTCACATCTCATACAAGCTACCATCACGCCATTCACCAATATCATCTCTCGTCTCATTCTTTGCAATTGATGGAACGAGGCCTTTAGTGCCATTAAACGATGACTACTTAACCACAGTTTTCACGGTTGCCAGCCTTATGATCTCTTCCATTTTTTTGTGACGTCATTGGGTGTTCTTTCTTAATGTACTCACTTTCCTGCTCTTGTGGTGGTCAGTGCTACGTGGAAGGGTAAACTCGCAGGTGCCGTACACGACTGACAGTAGCACAAGGACCACACGCCAAAATTGAACTGTATGTTTCTAAGCATGGGGACTTCTATCACTTTACTAATTTTGAGAGTCCGTGGTAATATGGTGTCTAGTATTTCTTCTACAATGTATTGGTACTTTATGTGTGAGCACTTGTAGTTTGCCTGCCTATGCTTTGTTTGATTTTCTTGCCTAATTTTTATGCATTGCTTAACAGGAGGTCGTCCAGTCAGTCCTAATATAGCGCTTCCTCCTGAACTTGCAGATGTATGTAAATATATGACTTGCATTCCGATACTTCTTATTAAATCAAACTTCAAACCCCAAACAGCTGTCACGTCTCAACCCTCCATCGGGTAGAGTGGTGGCTGAGAGTTTACAAGCGAAAAGAAAGGGCAGACTCCCTTCGTAGCGGAGACTTCACGATAATCGTGAAACCTACTACGAAAAACAACTCGGCAAGGGCGACTTCTCCTGGCAGTGCTGATACGCGGGCTAATGCACTCCGTTGTTGCTTTCTTGGTCCGACCTGTCGTAAAACATCTCCGTCATTGCATCCTTGTTTATCTGCCTCATTACGGGCCTTCGCCCTTGTTCTAATTGGCTCCCTTCGTACCGCGTGAACGTTCCACGGGAGAGCCACTTAACAGACGGAGTGGCGGCAGAGTGTTGTACGGTCAGATTAGGACTAACCCTTATAGATAACCTAAAAACGAGAAGTTATCTGTCGTCAGCACTTCGTCTTCAGTTACCTTACTCTACGCACCGGCTTGTTCTCCTTCTCTTCTTCCATTGAGAGTGAGGGAGAGTGAGCTACGCATACATAAAAACGCTGCTAATGAAGGCAGTTGCTGCCCTGATGAAGACTTGTCGAAACGTTGGCGTCGGCCACATTCCTTGTTCTACCCCTGTTAATCAATTCAAGCCTCCATCCTTCTGTGAACTTATCTCTTGTCTGGACTGTTTGATATATCAGAGTAACCCTGACCTTCAGATAACCTAAAAACAAGAAATTATATGTCTAGGCGTAGATGCACAACTATATAGTTTTATATCCACGCCTTAATTCACGAGAAAACCCGAGAACAGTGACACCAGAACTTGCCTAATAACAAGCGTAACGCAATAAGGGAAGCAGTATTCCTCACTGGTATATTGTTATCCTAATGTGACGGTTGTTCGAAGCCCTTCTTAGCCACTATAGTTCATGTATTCAGGATGCGTCAGGCTGTAGTCAAATAACGTAGCCTTCATAATGTTATGTCTAGTTCTGCCTCCTAGCGAGTGGACTACCCAGTCAGCTGCTTCACACTAAGGAATGACATAAAGGTGGCTTTGCTGAACCGTTTTAAGCAAAAGCTGGCTTTAAAACTTCAGTGCGTCGTGCTCGTCCTGCGTCTTTGGCATATCGAAATCAATTAAAGCAATCTTACGCTTATCACAAGTAAAAATACTAGCCGAGTCCTTACGGCATCGTTGTCCATAAGTGCATTCCGAAAGCTTTTTAGACTCAATTCGCTGTTTAAGAACGAGCGCTAACCGACAATGAGCCAGCTTATATGTCAAACGGAGTCAGAGGAAATGTGCCAACAAAGTGTCGTGATGACCTTGGAGACAGGACTGAACGTGTTGCAAGTTGAAAACGAACGCTCAGCCATCTATACTGCGCGTTCTGGGATTTCATGCGAAACTGCAAAGCCACGCGTCAAAACCATCGGACGTCGTTATTTCCTATTCTCGCTTCTTCTAACGATGGTCGAAAAAGAAGCCGGGCGCGCCCGAACTTACCTTCAGCCTTTCTCTTCTGGACCCGTTGGCGGATGCAAAATCCTTATGACAGGAGAAGGGTGGTACCAGCGGCTTATAAAGCAGTTGTCTAGACGTGTATACGTAAGAAAAAAAGAGACAGGATTATTGTTATCATGGCTGTACCAATTCCCCCAGATAGAAGAGCAAAGCGAAGGCCTCTCAAAGCTTGTCGGCGACGCGATTTTTATTACCGGGTCTGCGAACTCGGAGCTCCCGCTTTGAGCGCAGGCCGGATCTTCTGCGGGCAGGAAGAAGCGAACGAAAATCCCCGCCGCATTTGTCGCAATGCTATCTAATCGGCACAGACACTGTTAAGCCACCTTTAAGGGCAATTTGCAATTTCATCATCATGCCGGCGTCAAAGGATTTTTCTGTATTTCTAGAGTAAGTTCTGCCGTAACTTCCTGCTGCTTGTTACATGATATCCAAGACGAAGCTCAAGCTCAAGCAATAACTGTTACTTGCAGTGACTTAACTAAAACTGTAGCTATAAGTTATAGCCATACATTCACTAACGATGGTGGTCCCTATACGTTCCCGCTATGTTTTCATACGTCCGCAATATAAGGACAATCTATATTCCTTCTTCCCAAACGGCTGCACAAATCACACATTCCCCATCTCTAAGCAGTGGGAAAATTCAACTTTGTAATGTCTCAACAAGAGCCGTGACGTTTCAAACATCTAACGTACAGTTATTGAAAGAGTGCTTCATGATTCTCTGTCTTTGAGTCTATTTCCTCTAAGAACACTTACTACTCACGACAGATAGGCTTCTCTCATGAATGTCGGCGCACATTAATTTGGGAGTGCCCATGCGGTTGAGCACGCCTGTCAGGGAACATTTCAGCTTCGGGAAGTCTGCGTGTTTCGATTATCCACGACAGTGCTGTCCATGATCTTCTGTTTTCGAGATAAGCCACTCGTTCCGGACAACGTTAAGTCCCAATGAAAATACTTTTTTTTTCGGGCTAACAATTTGTTTGTTTCAAGGACGACGTTTCATTTCGTATGCATAAACTGACAAAAGATGTTGGGCATGTTATTTTTTTCTGGAATCTTATTCATCATCTTGCCATGTTGAGTTCTGGTTCGTACGGACGTCCGACGAACCTCAATGCTTGAAATTTATATTCCTCACGTGCTCTTTGAAGCCTCCACAAAATTTTACAATCTTATATCTCTTGGCTTTACGGGCTTTTTTATTTCTCTTAACGCCAGCAGATTCTCACTTCTTGCCCTCATGTTGTCAAAAACAATATTTCTTTTCTTTTACGAGCAGCAGCTGACACCTCCAGTCGGGTCGCAGAAGTACGACGGTGCTCCATTTTGGCGACCACATATTGAGGCTGTTACTGGTTAAAGGGATCGCGCTCACTCTGGTATTGTTAAGCCAATTGCTTAATAAGCATACAATAATGCGAAGAAATGCGTTGATAACTACGAGTTTTAGTATAGCTGAAAACGCTTGCCTTAGCGTTAGCGTACGACGCAACGCCAACGCAAAAGAAGACTGCGCTGCGCGGCACAAGGTAGTGTTTTAGCATAGCGGAACGGAGCAAAACGCTAACGCTAACCTACATATACTTGGGCAGCCATCTCGAGGCGGATAAAGCAAACATGAGCAAACCCTCTCGTTAAGCCTACTGCGCCGCTGATCGAGAACGTATGTCGAAAACAACGCCCATTTGTCACCTGTATGCTGCTGTCGAAGCATCATCACACAAATCTAAAGCAAGCACGAACACTAGGGGGGAACGAATGAGCCGAACAGTGCAAGCCGACGACTCGATAGATCCGAAGCGGGCAGCTCTTACTTCGACTGGCACCGCCATGTTGCCGTACGTAAGGCTCCCCTTGCGTGAGTTAAGCGTTCACCGATAATTCTCGAAAATAGCGTACGTACGTGCAGAGCATGTGCAGTGTGGTGCACGCAACGCTAACTCTTTGCGTCTGCTGCTTTACTATACTAAAGCTGTCTAATATTCGAGTAACTATATATTCGTTGTATTCGACTGTATTCTTTATTCAAGTTGACCACCTTACAAGGCATGCTTTATTTTTCTCTGGAGAGGCGCACCCCATCTGCGCCTTGGTTTTTCGGGGCTTTGTGGCATATAGTATATGGTTTACATCCATGGACACTCATGTTTTTCATCTGAATGCCAGGTTTAAGCTGTTTGTTCCTAGCCGTTTATTTTAAGGTTTACAATTTTTATATGCGCTGCTCGCAAGTCCCTTTCATTTCTCCCTCAGGTTAATTTTTTTTTTTTTTGCTATCGACCGCCATGGTTTCATGGAACATTAACTTATTTTATTTCAGTCACTATAGCCTAACAACTCCTAGCTATAGCATGCCACGTTTACTTCATTATAACTGCAACTGTAAAGACGTTGACTTGTTTCTTGTTTTGATAACACATTATCTCAAATTATGAAAGTCGCGTTATTTCTGTATTCTGGAGGGTCTCCTTCCCACTTTATCATCAAATTTTGCGGCCACCGATGCATTCCACAGTTTATACAAAGCAAGGCTTTGCATTTCCCGTTGAAGTTTATTTGTCTTTAACACCTCGTTAATTGGGGGCCTTGTCATATCGCTTGCGTCCTTGCGTCCAAATAGTCATTGCACCTGTTATCTTGGCCGCCAGAAAGTTAGATCCTTAGCAGCCCAATGCCAAATTTGTGATCCGTTTTATCTATCTCATTTGTCATTCAACTCACTTCTTGTAATCTGTTACCTCTTCACCGGATGTTGAATAATGATATAGTGATTGTAATGATACAATCATAATGAGCACACGGCGATCATATCAAAGATCTAGTTGGCGTTGGCAGAATGCAAGTATACAAGCAATTCGTGGGTACATCTAAATATATTGTAAATTATGTTCGCCCGCCATTAGGGATATTTTCATGAAAGAAAGTAGAAAAATTGAGATTGTGTCATAATGGTTGAGTATCGGACTTCTGCGTAAGGAGGGTTCGAGGTTTGAATCCCGGAGCCCTTCTTTGTTTCTTTTTTTCTACGAGTGAGGCGAAATTTGCTCGGCGAGAACCCGACCAGTGACCGACCGACCCAGACGAAACCACGGGATGGTAATCAAAGAGAGCTTAGCTTTTTAAAAAAATAATACATCTCTTCCGGAAACACACTTGTAAGTCATTCAAAAAGCATAATCCCACTTCCAAGAACGATGTCCGGTGTAAGTAAAGGCTGATGAGGAACACGCCGATCAAGACCGACCGTACGTGTGGTGTTATCACGCTGTCGTTAATCACATGGAGACACGTTTCCCATGGTGTGGTTCCCTGCGTCGCCTTACCGTTGGCCGCCTTCTAGAATATCTCCATGAAGTGCGACTGTGGTTGCGCTCCTAACTAAACTCTCTACTTCAACTCAAACCCTGTTCCCCTCCTTCCCAGGAATAAACTGCAGAGAGGGAAGGTCATACCCGTATATACTTAATAACGAAAATGTTAGCTACCACCATTACCTGAAAATAAATGCCGTACTTTCTCTAATTTTAGCCAGCAGAGAATAAAAACGAATGCAATAAATTCTAAGGCACGAAAATAAACACAATGTTTGGGGACATTGGCATCTTTTGAGATACGGACATCGAAAGGATCACCGAAGAAAGCAGGTTGACAGTATTGTCCTCATCGCTCTGTCTCCTTTTTCTGTGTTCGTGTTGTCTGCACCGCAATGCTCTCGAAAACTCAGTACTAACAAGCCTAGCGATCACCTTAGTGTAAAAAAAAAATGTGTACTCGCACTGAAGCCGGCCAGAATATCTACGAAAGTACAGCGCAATACCTTCTTGCGTACGCCTCGCTATTCGCAAATGTTTTGAGCGATTGCATATGACGCATCAAAGGCTAAATTTCGTGACAAAACCTCACAAGCTCTACACCTTTATATATATATATATATATATATATATATATATATATTCCTTGTATGGGATTCTTGTCTCCTTGTTATTCCCAGGTCAGTTCTGTTTACATACTGCTTGCTAAGTGCACCAATTTCGATAAGATCACGAGGTCCGGTATGTTCTCACGTACGCTTGCTTTCCAATTCGTCGTCAGTATTTTGTGGTGCATGATGGCATAATTAATTAATTAATTAATGAATTAATTAATCAATTAATAAATAATTAATAATTCGTTAATTTATTCATTCGTCGCAATACAACCATATACAGCGCAGACCAGTCATGGCGGGCTCCTTCTTCAGTAAACCCTTAAGCGTAATGACATAGCTAACATAACATAACGTCAGCTGAGCGGTCAGCTGAAGTTAAAATCAAGTTGAAATCACCCTGAGTTTTTTAAACTTTAACACTGCATACAACTTATGCGTCGACATGCACTCTAAAAAATCGTCGTCCGCTTCTTCTCGAGTCACTGGTCTGCCACGATATAAATGCTTGCAACTCCTTGAATCCTCGAAGAACCGCGCCGATACTATAAGTCAATCCCCTAAATAGGTCTCCGGCAGTTTGCAAAAGAAAGGGCTTTGAATGGCAGCAACCTTTCTTGCGTAATGTAGGGACGACATTTGGAAACGCAAAAGTACTCTCGCTTTATTTCTTTGCCGCAGGTATCTGGTGCAGAAGAAGCCGTATGAACTTTATTCCTTTATTTCCGGTGCTGTGTCGGCACGTCTCTCGCTCAGGTGGTCGGAGAGTACCGAACAACATTTCGGGACGTGCGAGCATAGGCGGCGAGCAGTGAGGACCGAGTGGTTAGACGTCTGCGGCATCAGCGACATCGGCAGCAGCTGATTCCAGATCGACGTTGGCGGCTACGTCGGTGGCGTCAACTGCAGCAAAAGCTGTGTCGAAAGAAGAGAAAGAGAACGATGTTATGTTAATCGATTTCAGAATAGAAGGCAATCATAAATGTGACATATAGTCTCTGTCTTAGCAGCCCCTCCCACACCCTTGTGAGTCATATAATTCAAACAGCTCATGTAAGCTTTGTGGCGTCGGACTGTTTAGATGCTGCGGTGGTGATTCTCGGGGGTTGAAGGACGAAAGCCCCTTTCTTCTCTTCCCCCGCTTTCTCCCCCCGCTGCGGCTGCGGGAAAGGACGATGACATTCGTCTTCCGCGCCGGAGCTCACACATGACAAATCGCCTAATGTCTTTTACAGAACTATGCATTAAACCAACAAGCACTTCCTAATAAACAAGCGCTACCTAATAACAAGCACTATACCTACCTCATAAAGCGAACAGCTTTCTGGAGAGCTCCGGTGTTCGCTTACATCGATCATAATCGATATTCTCCGCACAATGCTCTTCTTTTCTTTCAGGGTTGTGAACCTCCTTTCGACCACTGCTTCTAACTGTTGTTGACTTTATAGGGCTGTCTTTATTCTTGAAGTATCCGCATATGTATTCGCTTGTGTTTCCTTTTTTTGTTGGTTTGCTTTCGTAGCTATAAAGAGAGGCTGAAAACACTGGCTCAACGCTACTCCATTTCACTATTACACGGGCTTTGTTATACCTGTTCTTGTTTGTTGAGAACTTGGCAGCATTATAGTTAATGCTTGAAAGACGATGTCCTTATTTAATTCGCGTTCATTTGAACCCTTATAATGTGTTCATGCGAGCTCCCATGCATCTGCCTGAATGCATCTGCCTGAATGCCTCCTATCGCACAAGTTCCCGTACAGATCATGCTAGTTCATTTCTTTTAAAAGTCATGTGATTAGGTTTATATTCGCTAATACTAAACGTCTACACGCCATTTGCAGGTATTACAGGGTGGCGTTCCCAGGGTTTTTTTTTTTTTTTTTTTTTTTTTTTTACATCTTTAGAGCCATTCTCGAGAACGCCAAACCCGGGCTTTCGGCAACTTGTAGTTTATTGTGTACAAACTGCTTCTTTAGGCCAATGAGATGTCTTATCGCCGCTGTTTTCAGGTAGTGGCCAATCACCTTATCGGAGAGGTCAGTTGAAGCGAGGTAATTTTTTTTTGAAACTCATTGGGACGTTCGTAATGTGGATGCATCTGTACTATAGTTTATTTTCACTGGCTGTCGGCTGTAGAATAATTCTTTCTATCGAATTTAGGCACGTGTTCAAGCGTGAAAAATGTAGTGGCTTGAAACAGGGAAACCGAAATTTATTGAAGGTCTTGAGTAGTCCTACCTATCGCCTTGATGACGTATATTTCGGTAAGGTTATTAAGACAGTTTCGTTAAAGTATCGTGATCGTAAGTATAGTACGGTAGCTAGTACGTACCGGGGTCGCACTTGGCCTCCTGCGGGGTGGCGCATCTGTTGTCGGCCACGCTGAAGTGCTGTCCAGGCGGGCAGGTGAGCTTCGAGCTGAACGTGTCCGTGCACACGGAGTACTTGGTGCAGTCGTTCGGGTCAGCCACCAGGGCGGCGCCACCACCAGGGGCGGCCGCCACTCCCACGCAGTCCTCGCTGGGAGCAGGCGGTGCTGCGAACGACGAGAAGTCAACGCCGGCGGGCGCCTTGCTGGCCTTTCCCTGGACGACCGGTAGGACGCTGGACACCACGACCACGCTGACGACCACGGCCACTACCACCCAGCTGAACACGCCCTTAGAGTTGACCATTTTTGCTTCTTGTCGATTTGGCTGCGAGTTCCTGCGTCCACGAGACAGAACGACTATTATAGGTTGGTTTACGGGAAGGAAAGTGCGTTCAGAGATGGATAGCAGAGAGCTAGGTGGTGCGACGAAATTCGTAAACTCTGAAGCACAAGACGGACTGAGCTGACCAGGGTCACTGGAGGTCCCTGGAAGGGGCCTTGGTTCTGCAGTAGATATAAAATTGGTGACAATGATGAGGTGAGCCTGACGTGAGCGAGTCGAGTCACAAGCTTCGTTTGCGTGAACTCGACGGGAAAGGGTCGAGTCAAAAGCCGAGCGGACCCAGCTCGACTCGACCCAGTTTTCATGTATTTTGCCAAGTGACTTGGGAGAGTCAACTCAATCCTTGCAGGGCGGGTTGACCGAACTCGTCTCGATGCTCGCTGGGGCCGACCTGCTATAAGCCGACTACCGATTTCCAACCCCACAAACCAACTCGACACGCCTTGTCGTGTTCAGCGCAAACGTATACCTATAAACAGTGCAAAGCTAGGCCGATCCGACATCGCTCGCGAGGACTCGCTCTCGATCGAGATCGCCACGGAGTTCAGCGTCGAGATGAGTAAACTGTGGAGGAAGGAAAAAAAATATATATAAGAGGGACCACCACGCGACAACCCTGAGGACCTGTCACTCACACACACACACACACACAAAAAAAAAAGAACTACCTGTCGTCCCTCCCACGTGATAAACATGTGGTAGTGCTTAGTCGCCTTGCGAGGTTGCGACTAACCCATTATAGTGGGTTAGTCACTTGGAGGATGGAATCCCATGGCCGGCTCTACTAAACAATAGAGCGATCCAAAAAAAAAAAATCTATCAAAAGCCTGAAAATCACTTGTGGGGTGGTTCTCGCGTGATTCAGGGCGCCGGTACAGCAGTACGGAGTAGAATGTATCACGTCTGACGATTTACGAAGCTGAAGTGCCAACATACCATTTCCTTCCAAGGTTATTCCCTTCTTCCATGGAACCTGGACAGCGTGCATGAATAGCTGTTGCTTTGTGATTGCCTTCGATGCATTGCCACGGCACTTGCGTGAACATTTTTAGAAGGCCCAGGTGAGCCGAATGACTCGTTCAGGGAGGCCAATTCACGACAGATATCACGACAGAAAGCTGTCGCGATGAAAATAATGTGTAGGGAATCATGCTACTTGCTGCGTTATTATAGAGTTAGACAAGGAAAGAAAATTCTTTTTGTAAAGTTTTCGTAAGCAAGTATTCATCTCGCCTTGTGCTTCTGTACAATTTTACACACTGGCTACCACGCAAAGCAAGCCTTAATGGCAAGGAAGTTGTGCAAGAAGGGCTTAGCCAGGCCACATTAGTGCAGGTTGTCCCCTCTGCTGTTTCCTTCTTGGCTGACCTCATTGATCTGTCGTAAAAGGCTTATAAGAACCCCACAGCTTATCACCGGTTTATCAAAACCGGCTTATCACCGACCGGCTTATTACCACGCTACATATTTCGTCCTCTTGAAGGATTCATGCGCATGTGCACGTGAGAACGTTGGTGGACTTAGTCACGAGAATGAACGAAAAAAAAAAAGAAAGTGGGTTAAACCAAATGAAAGTTACCGATTTGCCACCCTGAAATTGGGCGGGGGCAGGCGGGCGGAAATAAGGTAATATGTAGAGATAAAAAAATAAAAACGACAATGCAGTGAACTGCCATGGTAAGAATCACTCTCAGATAACCTGCAGAAGAGAAATTTCGTGGCTTTGAGTTGCGGCAGCGTCATAGCTTTAGTTGCAGTGGCTGCGAATCTTACGCCTTGCCGGTGCCAGCAGTTAAGCCTGTGTTGAACTTGCGGAGGTGTACATGATATTTTAGGTTGCACATTGTCGTCTACAGCACACTCAGTGAGCATTAGCAGTCTTTAGCGATGTTGCAAATATTGGTCGCCGTCCGCGATATTCAGCGTTGTCTGTAACAACCGTCAGTAACTCTATTTAATGCAAGTTAGGCAGTGGAGAGAGGATACAGTCTTTGATTAAGGGTTGAGCCCTTCACAGATAAATTTCCGACAAGCTTTGAAATATGTAGTAATCGCTCACAAGTATACATCCAGTGCCCTAGTCCCCCCCCCCCCCCCCCCCCCCCCCCGCCAAAAAAAAAAGAAAAAAAAAAAAGAAAGAGGACTGGCCACTTCGTGGCGTCATGTGACTGATTTACATTTTTCAACTGGCATATTGCAAAGAATCGAAGCGATACTCTGCTGTAGACTACAAGAGTAATCTCAAAAGCTCGTGTGTAACATTGCTGAGCATTCAATTTGCGTGGTCTCAAGCTGTACCCCAAAAAACTGGCACGAAAGAACTACATGATGCTTTCCTCAGCGGCAAAGTACCTTTGTGACCGCGTTGGAACAATTGTCGTGAAAAACTTAACGTGCCACACGTCGCAAACACATGAGTCCAATCAAATGGGTTGCATGCGACAGCGCCGTAAAGGACTTTCCATTTCCAATGCTAAATTCATCCACGTCGATCGGCCGCTTGCATCTACACTCATGCATGCAGTGTAGAAAAGAAACCACCGGCGAAGCTTACCTCAAAACTTGTCTCCTGGACACGCTGGCGGATGAGAGATCTCCGTGACTCGAAAGGGTGGTACCAGCGGCTTATAAAGCAGAGCTTTCGTAGTGTGACGAAAGAAAAAAAGATTATCGCTATCGTCGCTATGCTAATTGCACTCAGATAGAAGATGTGCAAAGCAAAGGTCCGCGCTAAAGCTCTCCGGCAACTTTACGATCTGACCCGCAAATTGCAAGCCTCAGTCGCTTCGAGCCAAGACTTGATCTCACAGGGAGATTAAAAAAAAGTGTGAAAATCCCCGCTGTATTTCTAGTTATGTTATCTAATCGGCCACGTCGCTGTTTTCGGCCTGCTTCAATGGCATTTTGCAACTTTATCACCCTGCCTACATTGTGTGTTTCTCGTCGTCCGTTTCAGTCAGATGTTTGCCGCAATTCCTTTTTATCTGCTCCGTCGTCTTCCAGCCGATGTAACTAAGCCCCAATGAGCAACCGTTACATGTTGCGAGTTAAATAAAGTGTTCACGCCACTATGCGAGCCTCATGTGTGAACACGACAGCACGGTTCATTTACGCGCGAGCGCTGAGACGATGATTGATCAGGATTAACGTCACAGAGCAACAGAATGATCAACTGTCGTCAAACAATGTACGTCGTTGGATTGCTGTAGCGTACAGCCTAAATTTACGAAAAAAGACACGAAAGAGGCAGTACGCTACAATAATCATGAACCAACCTGCTCAGACGAAGCCATTGTACATCTTGCAGGGGCCAAAGTTTTATCAAGGGTAGTTGACTTTTTACGGCCTGACCTAGACAAGTCCGGAACACGAACCTGTGGCGGAACCTCCAATACGAACTGCGGCGAACGCACCTATACCGATAAATTAAACACTTCCTGTCCAACGGAACGACGACCGTAGGCCTGGAAAACCCGCGGTCGGACTATACCAACCTACCAAATAAGAACACCGCAAGGCTCGGTAATTTTGCCCCTACTTTTCAACAAAGCGATAATGAAATTACCGAAGGCTCTGCGGGGCATCTACGCTTTGAGACACGCCATCTATGTGGGCGACCTCACCTAGTGGATCATTGGAGGCTCTCCTGGATATCAACAAGATGCATTACAAGAAGCAGTTACCAGAACTGAGCCACACCTCAAAGCCTCTCCTATACGTTCCCGAAACGTCAGAGCTACTAATGTGCGTCAATTATTATTATTATTATTATTATTATTATTATTATTATTATTATTATTATTATTATTATTATTATTATTATTATTATTATTATTATTATTATTATTATTATTATTTTGCGTGCATTCTTCATGATACTTTCTCATTAGTATTTGCTTTTGAGGATACTGCATAATATCCGAACATTAGCGTGCGTTAGCGTTCACCGCTAAATCCCGAAAATAGCGTACGTACGTAAGATCTCCAGCACCGTTTACGTAGAGAGCATACGCAGTGTGGTGCAGGCAAAGCTAACGCAAACTCTTTGCGTTTGCTGCTTTACGCTATACTAAAACTGTCTAATATTCGACTAACTATATATCGTTATATTCGACTGTATTCTTTATGCAAGTTAATCACCTTACAAGGCAAGCTTTATTTTTTACCCGCCGCGGTGGCTCATTCAGCGAAGGCGTTGCGATGCTGAGCACGAGATCGGGGGATCGAATCCCGGCCGCGGCGGCCGCATTTCGATGGCGGCTAAATGCAAAAACGTCCCCGTGCGAGCGTTGTAGTGCACGTTAAAGAACCCCACGTGGTCAAAATTAATCCGGAGCCCTCCAGTATACGGCGTGCCTCATAATCAGAACTGGTTTTGGCACGTAAAACCCCAGAAAGAAGAAGATGTTTTATTTTTTCTGGAGAGGTGCACCCATCTGCGCCTTGGTTTTTCGGGGCTTTGTGACATATAGTATATTGTTTACATGGACACTCATGTTTTTCACCTGAATGCCAGGTTTAAGCTGTTTGTTCCTAGGCGTTTATATTAAGGTTTACAATTTTTATATGTGCTGCTCGCAAGTCCCTTTCATTTCTTCCTCGGATTATATTTTTTTTCGATTGACCGCCTTGGTTTCATGGAACATTAAATTATTTTATTTCAGTCACTATAGCCTAACAACTCCTAGTTATAGCATGTCATGTTTACTTTATCATAATTGCAACTGTACACACGTTGACTTGTTTGTTGTTTTTTATAACACATAAGAGAGGTCGTGTTATTTGTGTATTCTGGAGGGTCTCCTTCCCACTTTATCATCACAATGTTGCGGTCACGGATCCATTCGACAGTTTGTACAAAGCAAGGCTTTGCATTTCCCGCTGAAGTTTATTTGTCTTTTAACACCTCGTTGGCGGCCTTGTCATATCGCTTGCGTCCTTGCGTCCATAATAGTCATTACGCCTATTATCTCGGCCGCCAGAAAGTTAGATCCAGAGCAGCCCAATGCCAAATTTGTGATCCATTTTATCTATCTCATTTGTCATTCAACTCAATTATTGTAATCTGTTACCTCTTCACCGGATGTTGCAGGCACTTGTGCTTGACTCACACATGTTTTTTTAAAATACGATTAAGACCGCTTACAGTGGTATAACTTGTAGCCTTGGACTGTGTTAATGCTATGACAGATATCTCCGGAACATTGAAGTCTGTGAAGTGTCCATGAGATTTCAGCTCGTTTTGGTTTTGTTCGCCAGATATTAATCACGCTGTGTCAGCTGAGTTTGAGTGGTGTGGTCGCATTCGAGCGCTCGTTTGTTATGGGCGATCTGCACGCCCCTCATCAACAAGTTTCACGACAATTACATTTAAGACATTCTATCTGGTGAGAAGCGTCCTCTTTTAAATGACAGTTTTCTGTCTTTAATAAACTCCTCAAACATAAAACATAGGCGCGACTTGTTCTATCCCAGGAAAGCAGATATTCACTGGAAGACGGAAAAGTAGGGATCAGTTGAACAAGAAAACAAGTCTTCAGTAGCATTTGCTTTTCGACTATACTGTTGATTACTTGTACTACGTTCTTCGAATCGGGGATTGCGTATAATAACACTGCGGCATAATTAGGTATCAGATACTTGCGCGTTTTTTTTTTCGACAAGCACTTTGAAATCGCCGAAATGCGTTGATCGGCACAAGTAAGCCTCATAAATTATGCAGATAAAGTGAACATATTAAAATCGATGGGAAGCGAAAATTTAATGACTCGACTAATGAAATGCTATATATTTTCCAATTTCTTTTCTACATCTCTGGCCTATAAGGGAAACTGGAGCGTGCATGTTCTTTCGAACATCCATGATACGTGACGTGACAACTCTTACATTGGCTTGCCTTTCCATCTTCTTTTTTTTTTATCTACCGACCGCTTCCTGGCGAATGCCCCGCTGTGGGTATGTGTCATAGTATAGAAATCATAATCATAATCAGCACGAGGCAATCATATCAAAGATCTAGTTGGCGTTGGCAGAATGTAAGTATACGAGCAATTCGTGAGTACATCTAAATATATTGTAAATAATGTTCGCCCGCCATTAGTGATATTTTCATGAAATAAAGTAGAAAAATTGCGATTGTGGCATAATGGTTGGGTATCGGACTTCTGTGCGAGGAGGGTTCGAGGTTCGAATCCCGGAGCGCTTCTTTGTTTCTTTTTTTCTACGAGTGAGGCGGAATTTGCTCCGCGAGAACCCGACCAGTGACCGACCGACCCAGACGAAACCACGGTATGGTAGGCAAAGAGAGCTTAGCGTTAAAAAAAAAAAATAATACATCTCTTCCGGAAACACACTTGTAAGTTATTCAAAAAGCATAATCCCACTTCCAAGAACGATGTCTGGTGTAAGTAAAGGCTGATGAGGAACACGCCGATCAAGACCGACCGTACGTGTGGTGTTATCACGCTGTGGTTAATCACATGGAGACACGTTTCCCATGGTGTGGTTCCCTGTGTCGCCTTATGGTTGGCCGCCTTCTGGAATATCTCCATGAAGTGCGACTGTGGTTGCGCTCCTAACTGAACCTCTTCCTCCAACTCAAACCCTGTTCCCCTCCTTCCCAGGTAGTAACTGCAGAGAGGGAAGGTCATACCCCCATATACTTATTAAAGAAAATGTTAACTACAGCCATTACCTGATAATAAATGCTGTATTTGCTCAAATTTTAGCCAGCCTAGAATATAAAATGATCCCAAGAAATTGTAAGGTACGAAAATAAACACAATGTTTGGGAACATTGGCATCTTTTGAGATACGGACATCGAAAGGATCACCGACGACAGCAGGTTGACAGTATTGTCCGCATCGCTTAGTCTCCTTTTTCTGTGTTCGCGTTGTGTGCGCTGCAATGTTCTCGAGAACTCAGTACTAACAAGCCTAACAATCACTTTAGTTTAAAAAAAGAAAGCTTACTCGCACTGAAGCCGACCAGAATACCAGCAAAAGAAAAGCGCAATCTCTTCTTGCCTCACTATTCGCAAATGTCTTGAGCAATAGCACACGGCACATCAAAGGCTACATTTCGTGACAAAACCTCACAAGCCCTACACTTATAAATAAATAAATAAATAAATAAATAAATAAATAAATAAATAAATAAATAAATAAATAAATAAATAAATAAATAAATAAATAAATAAATAAATAAATAAATAAATAAATAAATAAATAAATAAATAAATAAATATTCACGGCATGGGATTGCTTGTCTCCTTGTTATTACCAGGTCAGTTCTGTTTACATACTGCTTTCTAAATGCACCAATTTCGATAAGGTCACGAGGTCCGGTATGTTCTCACGTACGCTTGCTATCCAATTCGTCGTCAGTATTGTGTGGTGCATGATGGTTAATTAATTAATTAATTAATTAATTCGTTCATTTATTGGTTCGTCACAATACAACCATATACAGCGCAGACCAGTCATGGCGGCCTCCTTCTTCAGTACACCCTTCAACGTAATGACATAGCTAATATAACATAACGTGAGCTGAGCGGTCAGCTGAAGTTAAAATCAAGTTGAGATCACGCCGAGTTTTTTAAACTTTAACACTGCATACAACTTGGGCGTCGACATGCTTCTTCTCGAGTCACTGGTCTGCCACGATATCAATGCTTGCAACTACTTCAATCCTCGAAGAACAGCGCTAATATTATATATAAGTCAACCCCCTATATAGGTCTCCGGCAGTTTGGAAAACAAGTGGCTTTGAAGTTAGTAAATACGGAAACACACAAGTCCGCGAAATGGCAGCACCCTTTCTTGCTTAATGTAGGGACGACATTTGGAAACACAAAAGTACTCTCGCTTTATTTCTTTGCCGCAGGTATCTGGCGCAGAAGAAGCCGTATGAACTTTATTCCTTTATTTCCGGCGCTGTGTCGGCACGTCTCTCGCTCAGGTGGTCGGAGAGTACCGAACAACATCTCGGGACGGGCGAGCATAGGCGGTGAGCAGTGAGGACCGAGTGGTTAGACGTCGGCGGCATCAGCGACATCGGCAGCAGCTGATTCCAGATCGACGTTGGCGGCTACGTCGGTGGCGTCAACTGCAGCAAAAGCTGTGTCGAAAGAAGAGAAAGAGAACGATGTAATCGATTTCAGAATGGAAGGCAATCATAAATGTGACATATAGTCTCTTTCTTAGCAGCCCCTCCCACACCTTTATGGGTCATATAATTCATATAGGTCATGTAAGCTTTGTGGCGTTGGAGTGTTTAGATGCTGCGGTGGTGATTCTCGGGGGTTGAAGGACGAAAGCCCCCTCCTTCTCTTCCCCCGCTTTCTCCCCCCACTGCGGCTGCGGGAAAGGAGGATGACATTCGTCTTCCGCGCCGGAACACACTTATGACAAATCGCTTAATGTCTTTTACAGAATTATGCATTAAACCAACAAGCACTTCCTAATAAACAAGCGCTACCTAATAACAAGCACTATACCTACCTCATAAAGCGAACAGCTTTTTGGAGAGCTCCGGTGTTCGCTTACATCGATCATAATCGATATTCCCCGCACAATGTTCTTCTTTTCTTTCAGCGTTGTGAACCTCCTTTCAACCACTGTTTGTAATTGTTGTTGACTTTATAGTGCTGTCTTTATTCTTGAAGTATCCGCATATGTATTCACTTGTGTTTCCTTTTTGTTGGTTTGCTTTCGTAGCTAAAGAGAGGCTGAAAACACTGTCTCAACGCTACTCCATTTCACTATTACACGGGCTTTGTTATACCTGTTCTTGTTTGTTGAGAACATGGCAGCATTATAGTTAATGCTTGAAAGACGATGTCTTTATTTAATTCGCGTTCATTTGAACCCTTATAATGTGTTCATGCGAGCTCCCATGCATCTGCCTGAATGCATCTGCCTGAATGCCTCCTATCGCACAAGTTCCCGTACAGATCATGCTAGTTCATTTCTTTTAAAAGTCATGTGATTAGGTTTATATTCGCTAATACTAAACGTCTACACGCCATTTGCAGGTATTACAGGGTGGCGTTCCCAGGGTTTTTTTTGTTTTTTTTTTACATCTTTAGAGCCATTCTCGAGAACGCCAAACCCGGGCTTTCGGCAACTTGTAGTTTAATGTGTACAAACTGCTTCTTTAGGCCAATGAGATGTCTTATCGCCGCTGTTTTCAGGTAGTGGCCAATCACCTTATCGGAGAGGTCAGTTGAAGCGAGGTAATTTTTTTTGAAGCTCATTGGGACGTTCGTAATGTGGATGCATCTGTACTATAGTTTATTTTCACTGGCTGTCGGCTGTAGAATAATTCTTTCTATCGAATTTAGGCACGTGTTCAAGCGTGAAAAATGTAGTGGCTTGAAACAGGGAAACCGAAATTTATTGAAGGTCTTGAGTAGTCCTACCTATCGCCTTGATGACGTATATTTCGGTAAGGTTATTAAGACAGTTTCGTTAAAGTATCGTGATCGTAAGTAGTACGGTAGCTAGTACGTACCGGGGTCGCACTTGGCCTCCTGCGGAGTGGCGCATCTGTTGTCGGCCACGCTGAAGTGCTGTCCAGGCGGGCAGGTGAGCTTCGAGCTGAACGTGTCCGTGCACACGGAGTACTTGGTGCAGTCGTTCGGGTCAGCCACCAGGGCGGCGCCACCACCAGGGGCGGCCGCCACTCCCACGCAGTCCTCGCTGGGAGCGGGCGGTGCTGCGAACGACGAGAAGTCAACGCCGGCGGGCGCCTTGCTGGCCTTTCCCTGGACGACCGGTAGGACGCTGGACACCGCGACCACGCTGACGACCACGGCCACTACTACCCAGCTGAACACGCCCTTTGAGTTGACCATTTTTGCCTCTTGTCGATTTGGCTGCGAGTTCCTGCGTCCACGAGACAGAATGAATATTGTAGTTTGGTTTACGGGGAGGGAAGTGCATTGACAGATTGATTGCAGAGAGCTAGGTGGTGCAATTAAATTCGAAAACTATCAGGCACAGGACGGACTGAGCTGACGCAACGCAGGGTAACTGGAGGTAGCTGGAAGGGGCCTTCGTTCGGCAGTGGATATAAAATTTCTGACGATGATGAGGTGAGCGTGACGTGAACGAGTCGAGTCATATAAGCGTCGTTTGCGCAAACACCAGGGTCGAGTCAAAAGTCGAGCGGCCCCAGCCCGACCTGACCGTGTTTACATGCATTTTTCCAAGTGACTTGGGAGAGTCAACTCAATCGTTGCAGGGCGGGTTGACCGAACTCGTCTCGATGCTCGCTGGGCCCGACCTGTTAGCGTTTACGTGAAGCCGACTACCGATTTCCAGCCCAACAAACCGACTCGACATGCCTTGTCGTGTTCACGCAAACGTAGCTACAAACAGTGCTAAGCTGGGCCGACCGGACATCGCTCGCGAGAACTCGCTCTCGGTCGAGATCGTCATGGAGCTCAGCGTCGAGGTGCAAAAACCATGGAGGAAGAAACTAATACTTAAGCGGGACGGTCACGCGACAACCTTGAGGACGTGTCACCATAAAAAGAAAACTACGTGTCACTCCGGCCTCGTGATAAACAAGCGCTAGTTGTTTAGTCGCCTTGCGAGGTTGTGACTAAATCATTATAGCGGGTTAGTCGCTTGGAGGATGGAAAGAAACGGCCGGCAGTACTAAACCATGCCGCGATCCAAAAAACTCCGTGCAAGGCCTGAAAATCACGTGCGGGATGGTTAGCGCGTGATTCAGAGCGTCAGAACGGCAATACAATTTACCACGTCTGACGATTTACGAAGGTTGACTGCCAACATACCCTTTCCTTCCAAAGGTTATTCCCTTCTTCCATGGAAGCTGGACAGCGTGCATGAATAGCGGTCACTTTGAGATTGCCTTCCATACATTGTTACAGCGCTTGCGTGAACCTTTTTAGAAGGCCAAGCTGAGCCGAATGACTCGTTCAGGGAGGTCGATTCACGACAGATATCACGATCGACAGGAAGCTGTCACGATGAAAATAATGTGTACGGAATCATGCTACCTTCTGCGTTATTACAGAGTAAGACAAGGAGAGAAAAAATATTTTAAGAAAGTTATTGCAAAGCAGGTATTCATCTTGCTCTGTACTTCTGCAGCGAGTGACCAAAAAAAAAAAAAAAAAAACCAATAACAATTTTGCGCAGTGGCGCCTCCGCGGCAAAGCAAACATTATGGCAAGAACGTTGTGCAAGAAGTGCTTAGACAGGCCAAACTAGTGCAGATTGTCCGCTCTGCTGCTTTCTTCTTGTCTGACCTCACTGACCTGTCATAAAAGGCTTAGAACCCCACAGCTTATCAGCGGCTTATCAGAATCGGTTTATCACCGACCGGCGTATTAGAAGGCTACATATTTTGTCCTCTTGAAGGATTCGTGCGCATGTACACGTGAGAACGTTGGCGGACTAAATCACGAGATTGAAAGAAAGAAAAAAAAAAAGAAGGGGAGGTTAAACCAAATAAAGTTTCCCATTTGCCACCCTGAAATTGGACGGGGGAAGACAGGCGGAAAGAAGGTTACATGTAGAGATAAAAAAAAATGATATGAATTACAATGGTAAGAATGACCTTTAGATACCTGCAGAAGCGGAATTTCGTTGTTTTGCGTTGCGGCAGCGCTAAAGCTTCAGTTGCAGCGGCTGCGAATCTTGTGCCTTGCCAGTGCCAGCAGTTAAGGCTGTGTTGAACTTGCGGAGGTGTGCAAGATATTTTAAGTTGCACAAGATCGTCGACAGCACGCTCAGTGAGCATTAGCAGTCTTTAGCGATGTTGCAAATATTGGTCTCCGTCCGCGATATTCAGCGTTGTCTTTAACAACCGTCAGTTAATCTGTTCAATTAAATTTAGGCAGCGGAGAGAGGACACAATCTCTGATTAAGGGTTGAACATTTCACAGCTAAATTTCCGGCAAGGTTTGAAACATTTAGTCATCGCTCACGATTAGCTCTAGCGCACTAGTTCCACAGAGGGGGAAAAAAAAAGAGGACTGCAACTTCGTGGCATCGTGTGACTGTAATTTAAGTTCTTCATCTGTCACTTTGCAAGGAAACGAGCCGATACTGTGCTGTAAACTACAATGAGTAATCGAAGAGCTCGTGTGTAACATTGCTAAGTATTCAAATTGCGTGTTCTTAAGCTTTACTAAAAAAAACTGGCACGAAAGAACTAGTCACTGCTTTCCTCAACAGCAAAGTGCCCTTGCGACCGCATTGTAATATTTGTCGGGAAAATGGACTTTACGTGTCACAAGTCGCAAACGAACTCGGCCGTTCAAATGCGTTGCACGTGATAACGCCGCAAAGTACTTTCTATTTCCAATGCTAAATTCATCCACGTCGATCGGCCGCTTGCATCTACCCTCATGCATGCAGTGTTGAAGGGAAACCACCGGCGAAGCTTACCTCAAAACTTGTCTCCTGGACACGCTGGCGGATGAGAGATCTCCGTGACTCGAAAGGGTGGTACCAGCGGCTTATAAAGCAGAGCTTTCGTAGTGTGACGAAAGAAAAAAAATATTGTCGTTATCGTCGCCATGCTAATTGCACTCAGATAGTAGATCTGCTAAGTCAAGGTCCGCGCTAAAGCGCGCCGGCAACTTTACGACCGGACCCGCGAATTGCAAGCCGCACTAGCTTCAAGCCAGGCTTAATCTCACAGGGAGAAAAAAAAAGTGTGAAAATCCCCGCTGTATTTCTAGTAATGTTATCTAATCGGCTGCGTCGCTGTGTTCAACCTGCTTCAATGGCATTTTGCAACTTTATAATCCTGCCTACGTTGTATGCTTTTCGTCGTCCGTTTCTGTCAGATTTCTCCCGCAACATTTTTATCTGCTCCAATGGGCAACTAAGCCCCAATGGGCAAACGCTAGATGTTGCGAGCTAACTAAATTGCTCCCGCCACTACACAAGCCTTCGTGAACGCGACTGCGTTATTTATATAAGCACGAGCGCTGAAACGATGACTCATCGGGATTGACGTCGCAAAGCAACAGAATGATCAACTGTCGTCACACAATGTACGTCGCTGGATTGCTGTAGCGCACAGCCTAAATTTACGAAAAAAGACACGAAAGAGGCAGTACGCTACAGTAATCAGGAACCAACCTGCTCAGACGAAGCCATTGTAGATGTTGCAGGGGCCAAAGTTTCATCAAGGGTACTTGTCTTCGTCACGGCCTGACCTAGACAAGTCCGGAACACGAACCTGTGGCGGAACCTCCAATACGAACTGCGGCGAACGCACCTATACCGATAAGTTAAACACTTCCTGTCCAACAGAACTACGACCGTAGGCCTGGGAAACCCACGGTCGGACAATATCAACCTACCAAATAAGAACGCCGCAAGGCTCGGTAATTTCGCCCCTACTTTTCCACAAAGCGATAATGAAATCATCAAAGGCTCCGTGGGGAATCTACGCTTTGAGACACGCCATCTATGTGAGCGACCTCACCTAGTGGATCATTGGAGGCTCTCCTGGACATCAACAAGATGCATTACAAGAAGCAGTTAACAGAACGGAGGCACACCTCAAGCGTTTGTTCTCACCTACGTGCCCGAAACGTCAGAGCTACTGATGTGTGCCTATTATTATTATTATTATTATTATTATTATTATTATTATTATTATTATTATTATTATTATTATTATTATTATTATTATTATTGTGTGCCTTCCTAATGATACTTTCTCATTAGTATTCACTTTTGAGGATAATGCATAATATCCGAACATTAGCACTTTAACTGATATTTTTATGCTAGATATAATTATTAATTAGTGCGGTATTCTTCCTCTTCTTAACAAACTGAAGATATCTGCTTCTGACGATTGTGGGTTCGGTAACACCATACTAACAGATATATCGTTGAGCACTTCACCTGTTCTGCCAGGGCTTTTTCAACAATCTATGCTAGATCCTCCGTGACAGGAGAATTGCTAAAACCATCTCAATTTTAAAATATGGTGGCTGGTCTAATTCGCCACTAAATTATCGACCCACTTCGTTAACAAGCGCTATTTGTAAGTTCCTTGAGCGTATAGTACATTCTCATGTCATTAGCTACCTTTGGGAGCACAACATCCTCTACAAGTACCAGCATGGTTTTCGAAGGGTTATTAATCTGGCACTAAAATAGTCAGATTAACCCATGCGTCACAACCATCACTAGACGGCGGTGGTCTAGTTGACGCAGTCTTCCTTGACTTTTCGAAGACTTTCGACCATGTCCCTCAGCACAGGCTTCTTCACAAAGTTACCGAAGTAAACATCGACCCGAATATTACTATATGGATTAAATACTTTTTTTTCGAATGCAGCATACTTACTCTAATAACTACAGCTTCTCTCTAGCCAACGTCATGTCTGGGGTACCACAGGGTAGCGTGCATGGGCCTTTTATTTTTCTCATCTCAACCAAGGATTTACCCAATTGCCTTTCTTCAAAAATTCGATTGTTTGCTGACGATTGTGTATTATATCGTATAATTTCACTTGACGCTGACTATACTGAATTCAATCTGACTGGGACGCAATCGAAGTGTGGTGCTCAACATGGCTAAAGGCACTTAAATCTTTTTTAGATGAAAGCTGTCTGTATCCCTAAACATGCAAGCCCAATCCTAAATACGTACTCGATTAACAAGAAGATAATAGAGCATGCGCCTTCTCACAATTATGTCGGTCTTCATTTAACTTCAAATCTAACATGGAAAACACCCACTGACCACACTCTAGATCCAGCAAACCATTCACTCGGTTTTGCTTAAACCGGAACATGAAACGCACTCATTCACACTTGCGCATACCAGCATACATGTCACCCTAATCAGCACTAAAGCCACCCGCCGTGGTTGCTCAGTGGCTCTTCCTGGTGCGCCTGGCTAAGCCTACGCAGTTGTGTCTTCCTGTCGGCGTCCTTCGTGTCGTCCACAGCCGTGCCAGGCTTCTTTGTCACATTTGGTGGAGGTGCTGGGTCTTCTGTCATCCTGGAATTGCGCAGCCGGATTCTCCCTGCTACCATGACCTCCGCAAGCGCCACGAGCTTACCACCAGCTGCTCCCCAGTCCTCCGTATGCCCCGGCACACTCCGTCAGCGGGACCCTCCCATCTTTAGCGGCAGTGATGACCACGACGTTGATGACTGGCTGTCATCATACGAACGCGTGAGTCGCAACAACAAATGGGATGACATCACGAAATTGACCACCGTCCCATTTTACCTCACCGGAATTGCCCACTTGTGGTTTCGAAACCACGAAAGCGAAGTCCCAAGCTGGACCGTGTTCAAGACAAAGTTCAGCGAGGTCTTCGGCCGTCCTGCTGTTCAAAATCTTCGTGCCGAACAGCGTCTGCAGTCGCGCGCTCAGCAGCCTGGTGAGACCTTTACCAGCTACATTGAAGATGTCATCGATCTCTGCAAACGCGTCGATGCATCCATGCCTGAGGGCAATAAAATCAAACAAATACTGAAGGGCATCGACGAGGACGCGTTTCAAATGCTGATTTCAAAGAACCCCTCTACGGTTGCCCAAGTCATTGAACTATGCCAAAGCTATGACGAGCTACGCCGTCAACGCCTCCTCACCCGCCCCCCTAATCCCCATCAGGAATCGTTGTCCGGCTTGACCTCTCCTTTTCCAGATTCCACCCTCCTCTCGCAGATCAAGGCATTCGTCCGGGAAGAAGTTGCTCGCCAGCTCTCCCTTATCTCCAACAACCCGCCGGAGTCAAGTTCGTCCCTTAGTCCGACCCTACGACACGTTATAGAAGAACAAGTGTCCGAGGTTCTTCCTCTGGAGCGGGCGCCTCAACTCACCACCCCATTGACTTACGCCGACATTAGATGTGGCATAGCTGTAAAGGGACCTAAAAACAGTCGCTGTAAAGTGCGTAAAATCTATACGTAGTAAGATTGTGGAAATGACTAATGATGTGTACTATGGGCATGAACAATGCATTGCGAAGGAATGATACGACTTACAAAATATTAAACATGCAAGAATTGGCCAGAAGCACAAGTGCCTAAACAGAGCCCTTGAAACACAAGGGCCTGGAGGCATGCGCTATAAAAAACTATCAGAGCAACATCCTCTGGAGAGAGGATGTGCTACGAACTTATTGGGCTAATAACATGTAGTACAACATCTTTGAAGAATGCGAGGACTGCGTTGGTGTTAAAAAGCGGTTCTTTAACGAGAAACATAGCGGGATGGAGAGGAACACAATAGCGATATGCTAGCGGAAAATGTTTTTCTTTCTCTTTCGGCTTCCCGACACTCCAAGAGGACGTGGAGGACGGTGAGCATCTCGCCACATCTACCACAGGTTGGTGGATCATTACCATTCAATAGAAAATTGTGAGTACCATATATGTGTCCTATTCTGAGACGACAGAATAGGACATCAGTTCGTCGTGTTTTAGATGTACAGGGCCAGAACCCTAACTGTGGGTTAATCAAGTGGGGCTTATTATTTGCTTCGGTGTCCCACAAGCGTTGCCAATGGCTTCGCAGTTTGTTTTGTAGGAAAGGCTTCAGATCTCTACCAGGGACAGCAGCGGGAAGACCAATACCTTGCGATGCCATTGATTTGGCGATTTCGTCGGCAAGCACATTACCCTCGATTCCTCTATGGCCGGGAACCCAGCATATTATTACATGTCTATGAGATAGGTAAATGTTACACAAGAGTGAGTAAAGCTCAATAAAAACAGGATTCTTATGCTTTTGTAAAGAAGTTAGCGCTTTTACAAGACTCAACGAGTCTGTGAATATTATTGCCTTTTGTAGTTTCAATTCGTCCATATGTTTCACTGCAGAAAGTACTGCGTAGACTTCTGCTGAGAAGATACTTGTTAGGGGGTTCAATACATCAGATTTAGAAAAAGAGGGGCCAACAGCCGCGTAAGATACGCCAGCATGGGACTTGGATGCGTCGGTGTAGAATTCTGAGCACGAGTACTTCGACTGAAGTTCACGGAAATGCATTGCAATTTCGAGCTCGGGAGCGTGCTTTGTGACCTCTACAAAGGACAGATCACATTCTATCACCTGCCACTCCCAGGGCGGTGACATCTTAGCTAGAGGCATTAGACGATGTTCTAGAAGTGAGACATCCATCTCTTCGCTAAGTTTTCTTACACGCAATGAGAAAGGCCGCCTCATAGAGGGTCGATTATAGAAAAGCGTTGCACACTTGAAATCATTAACGGTTAAAGAATAAGGATGTTCCCATCGGAGTGCACTTTGAGAAAATAGGTGAAGCTGGTGTATGTTCTCTGGAGATGGAGTCACCACTCATTTGATTCTACGTATAAACTTTCGACGGGGCTTGTTCTGAATGCGCCAGTGGCCAGGCGGATACCTAGATGGTGGACAGGATCTAGCATTTTTAGCGCGCTCGGGGCAGCAGAGTGATATACTACAGCACCATAGTCCAATCGTGACCGAATGAGGCTCTTGTAAAGATTCATTAAACACTTCCTGTCGCTGCCCCAGGATGTGTGAGATAAAATTTTCAGTACGTTCATTGTTTTTAGGCATTTCGCTGTGAGATGTTTGATGTGGTGGATGAAAGTAAGCTTAGAGTCAAGTATGATGCCTAAAAACTTGTGTTCTTTGTTCAGAGGTACTTGTTGTCCATACATTTCGATAGTAGGATCTGCAACCAGACCTTTCTTCCTGGTGAAAAGAACACAAGAACTTTTGTGGGGGTTTACTTTGAACCCGTTTTCGTCTGCACACTTAGACACTTTGTTCAACCCCTGCTGTACCTGTCTCTCGCACACTGCGAGGTTACAGGACTTGAAGCCTATTTGTATATCGTCCACATAGATGGAATAAACCATTGCGGGTGGTAACGAAGCACGAAGCGTGTTCATTTTAACGATAAAGAGTGTGCAACTGAGCACGCCTCCCTGGGGTACACCAGTTTCCTGTATAAATGGGCGCGACAGTGTATTCCCTATTTTAATCCGGAATGTGCGGTTGTGTAGGTAGCTTTCAATAATGATTAACATATTACCGCGGATGCCCATTGCCGACAGATCGCGTAGGATTCCGTAACGCCAGGTTGAATCGTACGCCTTTTCCATATCGAGAAACACGGATAAGAAGTATTGTTTATGTATGAATGCTTCACGAATGCTTGCTTCGATGCGCACGAGATGGTCGGTTGTAGACCGTCCTTCTCTGAAGCCGCACTGATATGGATCAAGAATTTTGTCTGACTCAAGGAAGGCAACGGTTTATCATTTTTTCAAAGAGTTTGCAAATACAACTTGTGAGGGCTATTGGGCGGTAACTTGTTACTAATGTGGGGTCTTTACCTTGTTTCAAAATCGGAACGACAAGGGATTCTTTCCATGCAGTAGGTAGGTACCCGGTAGCCCATATAGCATTGAAAAGTGCGAGTAGCGTTATTTGAGTATCACTGTGAATGTGTTTAATCATGTCGTACATGATCCTGTCAGGTCCAGGTGCAGAGCTTCGACATGCAGTCAAGGAGGCTCTCAATTCGGCAATGTTAAAAGGCATGTTATAGGGTTCGTTCTGTCTGCATTTTCGATCAATAGCCTTGCGTTCTGCGATTTGTTTATGCTTTAGGAATGCCTCGGAATAATTATTCGAACTAGATATGCGCTCGAAGTGTTCGCCAAGAGCGTCAGCTTGGTCTTCCAAGCTGTTCGCTTCGTCGTTCACTAGGGGCAACGGATGGGTTTCTTTTCCCTTTAGCCTGATTAGCCTGTCCCATACTTTTGCCTCTTGAGTATACGAATTGATACTCGAGAGAAACCTCTCCCAACTTGCCCTCTTAGCCTGTCTTCGCGGCCTCCTTCCCTGGGATTTAACATGTTTGAATTCTATTAGATTTTCAGCCGTGGGACATTCACGTAGTTTGCCCCACGCTTTATTTTGGCTCCTTCGTGCCTGTCTGCAATCGTCATTCCAGCAGGGTACCCGTCTTTTGAATGAAGTGCCACTTGTTTGAGGAATGAACTTCTCAGCGGCGTCAATGATAAAAGCAGTAAAATATGATACGGCATGATCTATAGTAAATTTTTTTATAAAATCTCGTGATAAGTACGTGGATTCCCTAAAGCATTCCCAGTCAGCTGAGGCCAGTTTCCAGCGAGGGACATGGGGAAGGAAGTCATGTTCGGTTAATAAGTTTAGGGTTACTGGGAAATGATCACTTCCGAATGGATTGCTAATTACACGCCATTCTAAATCAGGGAAAAGTGAGGCAGAGCCAATTGACAGGTCTATTGATGAATATGAACTATGGTGGATATTGTAATATGTTGGTTCCTTCTTATTGAAGAGGCACGCACCGGAGTTAACAAGGAAGTTTTCAATGAGTCGACCTCTCGCGTCACATCGCGAGTCTCCCCAAAGAGTATGATGAGCATTAAAATCACCAGCGATAATGTATGGTTCTGGGAGCTGATCGATGAGGCTGTATAATTCCGTTTTACATAGGTGACGGTTAGGTGGTATGTAAATGGAGCAAATCGTAATAAGCTTGCTGAATAAAATTGCTCGCACAGATAAAGCCTCGAGAGGCGTTTGAAGGGCAAACTGTTGGCAAGCAACAGACTTATTCACAATTATGGCTACACCTCCGGACGAGGCAGAAGCGTTGTCACGATCTTTACGGAAAATGGCATATTACTTGAGAAAGTTTGACTGTGTAGGTTTTAAGTGTGTTTCTTGGACACACAGCACCTTGGGTATAAATTTATGTATGAGTTCTGTGATGTCGTCGAAGTTACGAAGTAGTCCTCTGACGTTCCACTGTAGTATCTGTGTGGCCATGTTGCAGACGATGTTTGTGCTGTGTGTCTCGTAAAAACACTAACTTTACTTACAGAGCCCTTGTCGGGCCCTGTGATGCGGGCTTTTTCTTTTTTGGAGCGGTCGAGAGATTCTCGCCGCTCCTTTGGCGCTGGATGCGCCGCCTGGCTGGAAGATGTGTCCATCGGCTCTTGCGGAGCGCTGGACACCCGCTCTTGAGAGCGGTTTGTTCGCGGTGAAGGCCTCGTCTCGAGGGACAAGACCTTGGAGGCCACCAGCCCGGAGGTGGATGGCCCCTTCTGCTGCGGTGGCGGAGCAGCACTAGCTGCACCCGCCGAGGCGGCGGACGGCGTCACCGCTGGCTCACTACGCGTGTGCCAGACAGCCGACGGGGGCCGTTGTGGCGCTGCCCCCTGACGCGCCACTTCGGCAAAGCTGGTTTTCGACAGGTACGATACCCGCCTGCGTGCTTCTTTGAGAGTTATGTTTTCTTTTACCTTAATTGTCGTTATTTCCTTTTCTTTTTTCCAGGATGGGCACGACCGCGAGTATGCGGCGTGCTCCCCATCACAGTGAACACAATGTAGAGAACTTTCACAAGACTCAGAGGAGTGTTCGTGAGCACTGCATTTCGCACAAGTTTGGCGGCCTCGGCAGTTCTGCGAACTATGGCCGAACCGCTGGCATTTGAAGCATCGAAGGGGATTTGGCACGTGTGGCCTAACACGAAGCTTGATGTACCCGGCCTCGATGGACTCGGGCAGAACACTTGAGTTGAAAGTAAGTATTAGATGCTTGGTCTGGAGTTCTTTGCCATCTCGCCTCATTTTAATCCGTTTAACATTGATGACATTCTGATCACTGAAACCCTCAAGGAGTTCAGCCTCATTCAGCTGCAACAGATCTTCATCTCAGACAACGCTACGGGTGGTATTCATAGTACGGTGTGGGGTTACTGTTAATTGGGCATCTCCAAATGACACTAGATTGGGCAGTTTCTCGTATTGTTTGAGATCACGGAGTTCCAAGAGGAGATCCCCGCTTGCCATCCTAGATGCTTTGTAGCCTAGTCTAAAGATATCAGTCAAAGACTTTGAGACACGGAAAGGTGAAATTGTACGTACTGATCTGTCTGACTTTTCAGAGTGAATGACATGAAATCGGGGGAAATTCTGTGCTTGGCGTCCAAAAAACTGGAACACATCTTCGGTGCGCCCTCTTTTCAGACGGCGATCAGGGAGTCGGGGGAATTGTTCAGCCATAGGTATAAAATTTTTCGGCAGCGACGCCAGCCACCCACCATGGAGCCCAACGAGGGGACGCTGCAGGACCTGGAAAAGACAGGTCCTGCAAAACGCCAGCTGTACGCCACTACTATAACCAAATACATATAACCAAGGGTGGTTATAACACACAAGGTTAACCCTCGCCACCAGGAATGTTGGAACTAAATGGAAGAGAAAAGAAAACAGGAAAGATTAAAGGTGAGCGAGAAAGACGAAGATCGAAGAGAAGGACAAGAAAAGGCAACTACCGATTTCTCCCGGGTGGGTCAGTCCGGGGGTGCCGTCTACGTGAAGCGGAGGCCAAGAGGTGTGTTGCCTCCGCCGAGGGGCCATGAAGGTCCAAGCACCCTGCTTCGGCTCAACCCCGAGGATCCTCTTTTCCCCGGACACGGCTAAGCCACGCACGGTTAGACGCGGGAGTGTCCAAACCTCGTGTGCTCGGGTGGCGCAACTCACCAAACGCCTGCTTGCGCAGACGCCCCTGCGGGATGTCAACGTAGAACGTGAGGACTTAGCTGCTAACAAGCAGTTTTTTTTTTTTTTTGTATTTGCGAAGGCATCGCTGCATTCCTTCGTCCACGACCACTTCTTATCTTTCTTTAAAAGCCGATATAGTGGCTCAGCGACGGTTGCACAGTTCCTCAGGAACTTTGAGTAAAAATTTAGCATACCCAAGTATGCTTTTAGTTCCGTTACGTTGGTGGGCTCAGATGCATCAACAATCACCCTGATCTTCGCTTCCATGGGATAAATCCCTTCAGCAGTCACTGTGTGACCCAAGTAAGTCACCGATTCTTGAAAGAAACGGAATTTGTCGGCGTTCATTGGTGATGTTATACTCACGTAGCCTTTCAACAACCCGCTCCAGCGCTTTTTGATAGGTGGCTGTGTCAGTTCCTGCCACGATCACATCATCGATATAGCACCCTACATGCGGAATGCCTTTCAGTACTTTGTCCATCATGGACTGAAATATTGCGGGTGCACTAGCCACACCATAGGGAAGGCGCTGAAACTGGAACAAACCCATACTGGTGTTCACAGTAAAAAATGGTCGCGACTCGGGATTCAGTGGTATCTGCTGATACGCTGCGGACAGGTCAAGAACACAGAACACTTTACCGCCTGCAATTGTTGAGTACAGGTCTTCTGGCCTGGGTAATGGTCTGTTTTTAACACTGCTATAACACATCGTGGTGAGCAGTCGTGTGTGTCTTCAGGCTCGCGAACCCCACAGATTGTGCACACTTTCGTGTCCGGTTGTGGGCAAACGTCCGTGCGATGGCCGACACTGTGGCAAGTCTTGCAAACTTGCACCGAGTTGCGGTATGGATGGCATGTCATCTCCCCACCGCAATAGTAGACGAACCGCGGTAGGACCGTTCCGAGGAAAGTGATAGCTGCGCTCTTGGAGTCCCCTAGCATTCTTGCCTGGATTATTTCTATCCCTTGTGTTCGGACTCGGAGGTTTGCCTTGATTGTCTCTCCGGACGTATGCGGGGGGAGTCCATGAATGACTCCTTTGACGGCGCCTTCTCCGGTGGCAGCGTAGGCATTGAACGCGTGCTTCTTGCCATTGACTGTGAGGGCTGTGATCTTGCGCAGGAGATCAGCAGTCTCTTGCTCAGGTGTCGAAACTATTGCGATGTTTGATCCTTGTTTTATGCGCAGTATAAATTGCTCACCCCTTACTTTGTTGTGGCAGGCTACGATCACTGCTTCTGCTAGCATTGGGCTGGTCAGAGTCTTCAACGGAAGTCCTTGGTGTGGACGGAGAATAATCTTGAAGTCATCCCGCGGCAGTGGTGGGAGCTTGTTCCGTCGCGCCCTGCGTCTGCGGTTGGGGGTGATTTCTTCTGCTCCTTCTGCGAAGGTTCGTTCCGTTTCACCTGTAGGCGTTCCTTCGCTTGTTGTCGTTTTTGACGAAGCGTCAGGCACCGTCTGCCATCCCTCTTCGTCGGTTTCTCTCGTAGTTGGCCGCAGATCCTCAGCGTCCGGGAGAAGCGTTGGAGAAGTAGGTTTCCGAGAAGTCAAGGACTCAGAGAAATTCATGTCGTCTTCTTCTGTGGGAAGTTTACGTTGAGCCGACGCACCGTTTGAGTCGCCTGCCGCAACAGAGGCGCGGTGTTGAGACGCCATATGCGTCGGTGTCGTGTGACGGACGCTGCACCGAAGCGGCGCGGCGGCAACCGCCGCGCCTTAGCCCTGATTCGGGCTACCTCCGACTCTGCGTGGCTGGTATCTTCTCAAGGTGCTGGAGCCGCCGAAAACGTACCTAGGCCCAGAAAGATGGTGTCCCTGGGTTCCCTAGAAGTTCACGGTGACGATGAAACACAATTTCAGTCGGTTACTGGAACTATAACCAACGAAAACATGGATATTGCGGAGCTCGATGTCGGTGCTGCTGCACTCCGGCAAGAGAGGAGACGTTTCTATGGGGTTGTTGCGTCTTTATTTAGAGATCGTACGTGATTCCTAGCGTCTGAGTTTCTT